>NC_092265.1:14313133-14468133 GCF_036320965.1 Panulirus ornatus | reverse complement strand
CCTACTGACAGTACGGTTATTTCCCTTGACACTAATTTTTTTTTTTGTGCAACACACTTTTCATTTCCTTTAATCGCAGCAACGTTCTTTATTTCTTCGCTAATGATCATAATTATCATAAAATGACCGCTAAAGATATTACTAAACAACGATTGCCATCTCGCATCAGAATGCTAGTTCGAATCCTTCCTCTGCCTCACATCTGTTTAAGCTTTTATCTGCCGCAGTAAAACGATACCACTAAGAAATACAACTCTCGGGGAGGGAGGGATGTGTCCCACTGTTGTATCTCCTCCCGTACCTAATTTGTACCATAGGCTGTTAAAGCTGTAGTTCTTCTGTCTGTTCTCCAGAAGACAAGAGCGCGTCTTGGGTACTCCCTCGCAGAGACCCGATCTTTTGAACTTCCTCTACCACCAAATATCATCTTAAACTTTTGTCTGCTGTCTGCATTCACAATCTCATTACTTAGTTCATTCATTTCTTCCATTACTTTTGCAGTGTGTAAGAATACTTGACATCTTCTCTCACAACTTTCATTCCTGAATTTCCTATCATGGCCTCTAGTTGTTTTCTCTTTGCTGTTGACACCATCATATCGACTCAAAAGACTTACATGATCTGATGAAGTAACCCCGCACGCTTCTCTGCTCCCTAGTGAGAAAATTTATGGCCTCTGACCTCTCTTATCTTCTTTATTGCCCTCCTCTGGACAATCTCTATGAGCTTAGCGTGTTTCTTTTGTTGCTGTGACTAAATCTGAGAAGCATATTCAAGCTTTGGCCTTTTGTAGGTCACGAACAGTTTGCTGAATGTTTCCAAATCCATGAATTTGAATGCAGTTCCAATATTTGCCAACAGACAGTTGGTCTCCTTTTGCAATCCCTGAAGGTGGGGCTCTGGCCACAAGTAAGGTACAGTGTCGACTCCCAACTTTCTCACACACACACACACACACACACACACACACACACACACACACACACACACACACACACACACACACACAGATTTCGGCAGCTTATTCCTCATAGATAATTCTTCGTAACGAGCCTTCCTTTCACTGTGTTCCCGCCACGTTACTTGGCTTTTACTCAAGCTGCATTTCATCCGCTGTGTATCAGACAACCTTTGGAGTTTCAAAAGTTCTAATCCTTCTGGCTGGTTATTTACATAGATCAAGGATAGCAATGGCCCCAGCACCGAGCCATGTGGCAACCTCAACCCATTCTGAGAGGGCTCATCTGACGCGTCTGGTGCTCCTTTCTACGTAGGTCATTTTATTATCCATCCAAAGAGTCTCCTCCTCCTCATTCTTACCTGAAGATTCATCTTCTGTGCCAACTATTCAACTTCTATGCTAAGTTTCTATGTGGTATAGTGTCAAATGCTTTCGCTTTTGTCTAAACACGGAGCTCATTCTCTCACAGAAAAATTTAAGGGTTCTATTACGAACGACATTTGTGTGAATCCGTATTGTCTCTTGCTGAGGTGATTCCTTTCTGCAAATTTCATCTGTTTCGTCTCTCATTATCTTCTCAAGTGTTGTACAGACCAAACTCGTCAAAGAGACTAGTTAAGTGCAACTTCTCAATCGCTTTTATCAAAGAATTCTTCCTTTACCACTACCTTGGCACTTTACTTTCACCCAGTGACGCGTCGAAGAAAAAAAATTAAGAAGCCCATTAAGAGTATTTGTAAACTTCTTTAGTACATGCGTAGAAATTCAATTAAGACACATCAGACTACTCTGGGCCATGGTCCTTTATCAGTTGGTTAACGTCTTTTCCCGATGTTTCAATACCTCCTTCCTCTACCATCTCTCTGGTGTTGGGGCAATGGCATCTTTCGCTGGAAAAAACATTTCTAAACTTCTCATCAGCTCTTTGAATATCTTTACATCTTAAGCTTCCACAGTCTTCCAACTGAACCCCTTAGCCTCATTAGCTTCCCTGTAACTGACAATTTACTTCTGGTATATCCATGGAAAAGATATGGACTGTCTGCTGCCGTGTCCACAATATTCTTCTCGAAGTTTTTCTATTCTTCATTTTAATCCCTTATATCCATCTACTGTTATTATCCTTCAGTAATGTTCGTCTACAGTGAGACCTCAGTCTCCTCTACGGTACACCTCTCAGCTCTAGCTTTCTAACATCATCTACTGAACCACATTTATCTCTTCTTTAGTCTCCCCCTTTTGACTTGCAGCTAAAGGTACCTAAGTTCCTACTCCTTCATTGTAAATTCTACATACCTTTCATATCAATGACCTATATCATGGCTACAGAGCCACTTCCCTACACATAGTCCAAAGGAAATCTTTTATCTTTGTGTTGTTACATGATTGTATCTCCTCTTTCGGTCTGGTCTGATGTCTTTATGTCTTCAATTACTACATAAACAGACGGAAGGATTGTAGGATCTCTTCTCCCTCCCTTTCCCCTGCCCCACCCATTTAGCATATCAGATCTAATAGTTTCAGTTTCCATGTTACAACACGTCAAGATAAGATCTAGTAATGATAGTGCATCAGTCCCTCAGATTCTTATGTGCAGAGACATATTGGTGCAGGACAGTTTTCTGTTTACACTCTGCGAAATTAGGCCTCCATGACTTTGTGTCTCAATGGGAATCTCGATTCTCTCTGTTTATATCTTTATACTTGACAATCTCCATCATCAGTACCTGACCACCTCCAAGGAGTGAGTGTTTCACTGTCAAGTATGTATCATCATGGCCATTCCTTCCGTGTTATATATATAATTCTTTTTTTTTTTTCCTTCATTTTAAAGAATTTGGAGGATCAGAGATTCTCTCCTACAGTTACACCTCCCGTGATGTACTCTGTGAATAGGTCATCCATCGTCCCTTATCAAGAGGACGACTCCTCTTTCCCTCCCTGTTAACATGTCTCGCCCTGGACAGATCAAGTCAACTTTCACCTCGTTCGTAAGTTTTGTCTCCGCTTCTCCAACATTATCGGGGTGGTTTTCTCTATTTTACCATTTACTACAACACACCAACCACATCCGTGTACATTGTTTCAGTTCGACATTCGCATCACTTAACATTCTTCACTTGTCTGTGGTTGTTGCGGGGACCTCTCTGTGGTAGTGGCTGAGACCCGTCTGAGGTAGTGGCGAGGACTTTCTGTCTGAGGTAGTGGCGTGGACCTGTCTGTCTTAGGAAGTGGAGGAGACTTGTCTGTCTGAGGTAGTGGCGGGGACTTGTCTGTCTGAGGTAGTGGCGGGGACCTGTCTGTCTTAGGTAGTGGCGTGGACCTGTCTGTCTTAGGTAGTGGCGGGGACTTGTCTGTCTTAGGTAGTGGTGGGGACTTGTCTGTCTTAGGTAGTGGTGGGGACTTGTCTGTCTGAGGTAGTGGCGGGGACTTGTCTGTCTGAGGTAGTGGTGGGGACTTATCTGTCTGTGGTAGTGGCGTGGACCTGTCTGTCTGAGGTAGTGGCGAGGACTTATCTGTCTGTGGTAGTGGCGTGGACCTGTCTGTCTTAGGAAGTGGCGGGGACTTATCTGTCTTAGGTAGTGGCGAGGACTTATCTGTCTGTGGTAGTGGCGTGGACTTGTCTGTCTTAGGAAGTGGAGGAGACTTGTCTGCCTGAGGTAGTGGCGAGGACTTATCTGTCTGTGGTAGTGGCGTGGACCTGTCTGTCTTAGAAAGTGGCGGGGACTTATCTGCCTGAGGTAGTGGCGGGGACTTATCTGTCTGAGGTAGTGGTGGGGACTTGTCTGTCTTAGTGGTGGAAATGTTCACTCACCCCTTCTGATGTGCCCGTCATCTCACCTTGTGCTTGTCTGCTTCACTGTTTACTCGTTCTTCCCTCAACTTATGCGTCACCTCTGATCAATACATGATTCCTTCGTGCTCGTAAAAAGGGGTGTATGTATCTATGTATTTGTACGTATTACGGATGTATGTATATATGTATTATGTATGAATGCATATATACCTATTTTTTATTTTTCATACATATTCGCAATTTTCCGCGTTAGCGAGGTAGCGTTAAGAACAGAGGACTGAGCCTTTGAGGGAATATCCTCACTTGGCACCCTTCTCTGTTCCAGGTTTTGGAAAATTAGAAATTGGAGGGGGGGGATTTCTAGCCCCCAGCTCCCTGCCCTTTTAGTCGCCACCTACGACATGCAGGGAATACGTGGGAAGTATTGCTTCTCCCCTATCCCCAGGGATATATATATATATATATATATATATATATATATATATATATATATATATATATATATATATATATATATATATATATATATATTCCTATGAGTCCTAGCTTCGTCTCTTCAATGTATATCAACTGACTGTTATATTCCTCTCTTGTGTCTCCCCTGATGATGTGATTATTACACGAAAGTGCACTTGGGAACTTTTCGTGTTTCATTTTCCCCGTGGACTCATAGGAATATCTTGATCATGCGCAAAATTGTGATCCTTTCCAATATATATATATATATATATATATATATATATATATATATATATATATATATATATATATATATATATATTATGTATGTGTCTCTATGTATGTTAGTCAATTCGTCCATTAAAACCAAATATCACAGGGATGAAGGTTGACAGCACTACAATACTACTCACTCAATTAAGTCTGGCCAGCCATTGTCCTGACGGTGTTTGGGATGACAAACAAACAAACACATCTGCTTGCTCTCAACATTGTTTACAACCAGTAACACCGTAAACATCCCTGTTATCATCATACACGTATATAAAAATCTTACGAACCGACGAAATGAATGATTCTCTTAAGGTTCATTATAAAAAGTACTTGCATCTCCTTGAGAAGATTCAAAACAATAGAGGAAGGGGATAACTTCCTCGAACAAGTTTGGAAATCCAGAGGTAAAATCTTTCGTCATCTCACTCCATGAAGAGAAATGATTAAAGTTATTGTCTTATTCTTAGGGTCAACGACGTCACTGTCGGAGCCTAAGGTGCGTTCATGTCGTAAGGACGAGAGAGGTGCGTTCAGGTCGTAAGGACGAGAGAGGTGCGTTCAGGTCGTAAGGACGAGAGAGGTGCATTCAGGTCGTAAGGACGAGAGAGGTGCGTTCAGGTCGTAAGGATGAGAGAGGTGCGTTCAGGTCGTAAGGACGAGAGAGGTGCGTTCATGTCGTAAGGACGAGAGAGGTGCGTTCAGGTCGTAAGGATGAGAGAGGTGCGTTCAGGTCGTAAGGACGAGAGAGGTGCGTTTAGGTCGTAAGGACGAGAGAGGAGCGTTCAGGTCGTAAGGACGAGAGAGGTGCGTTCAGGTCGTAAGAACAAGGACGTGTTCGTAGGTGCGTTCAGGTCGTAGGAACAAGGACGTCTTCGCATCATAAGGACGAAGATGTGTACTCAAACTTATGAATAAGGGCGCTTTCAGATGACAAGAAGCAAGGCGAGTTCAGATGAATAAAACCTAAAGTTGTGCTAAAAGTGGAAAGGACCTCAGCGCTGCTGCCCTCGCCTGAAGATTTCCAAGTTCCACTGAATGTGGCGAAAATCTGAAGTTTCTATGAGATGAGGAAAACTTGAAGCTGCCCTGAAATGAAGGGCGCCTAAAGCTAAGCTGACAAAAAAAAAAAATGGGGAAAACAAAGCTGCACTAGAGGAGGAGAGTGAAGTTGCACTACAGGAGGAGAGCAAACCTGGTCAAATTTCTCTTACCAAAAGACGAAAAAAAAACACAAAGACAAACATGCAGACAGACGGACAGACAGATATACATAGCAACAGAGCTCACAGCCTCGTACCTTCACTCAGAGACAGGAGAGGGATAGTAGGGCGCTACAGATATCCCCATAGCAGCGCATTAAACATATTACACTTGGGTGTCCTTCTACCACATATATATATATTCTGGTAGGACTGTCTCTGGAGGAGCAACTGGGCGACAGCCAAAACGAGTGACCTTGAGAGAATCTTTGGATATTTTAAGAGCATCTCGTGCAGGGTCCGTCTCTCGGAGCCGCCACCACTACTGGGTCCGCTGAGGGAGCTGGGCCAGAGATGGCGCGACAGATTGTCTTAAATACATCGTTGCTCGACGTCCCTCTGGAACTCCCACCATGCGGAAATGAGTTCCTGAAGCACACATGTCATCCTTGACATTTCAAGGGCTCCACTCAAGGACAGGCATCGAGGCCACCAGACCTTGAAAAAAATTGGCCAGATAAAATGAGAGAGAGAGAGAGAGAGAGAGAGAGAGAGAGAGAGAGAGAGAGAGAGAGAGAGAGAGAGAGAGAGAGAGAGAGAGAGAGAGAGATGTGAAGGCAGAAGTTAAGAGGCTGAGGAGAGGTGTGAGGGGGGGGGGGGGGAGGTTAAGTCTTGGCCGGCCGGTGGGTCGGTGTTTATGAGAAAGTAAGATCGGCAAAGGACACAAGGTGACTCCGGCCATCACTTCACCCCCCCCTGAGGCAGGACCGCCCTGGCCGACTGCTTCGGCTACATCCTAGGATTACTTTCTGTTGAAAATCCACCCATAGTACAACATGGAGTCTCTAAATTCGTTTCAGAAGCAAATTCAACAAATCTCTCTGATTCAGGAACATCAAACCATCGTAGCTTGTCGTTCCCATATTTTTCTGTAGTCTCACTACCTTCTCTTAGTGTGTGTGTTGTTCTTCGTCTCTTGCATCACTCCCTACCCGCCCAGGATAATGTTACGAAGACGAATACCCGATGACGATGACGAGGTTTACTAAGCTAGTCTTCTCTCCTCCAGTTCCTCGTTACTCTCGTCTGTCCTCTACTCATCATCCCGCGCCCCACTCCCTCACCCACGGCTGGCCATCCATCACACTCGTCAGCAGACACGTCATCCCGCCCCGCCTCCCTCACCCACGGCTGGCCATCCATCACACTCGTCAGCAGACACGTCATTCCGTCCTCCTCCCTCACCCACGGCTGGCCATCCATCACACTCGTCAGCAGACACGTCATTCCGTCCTCCTCCCTCACCCACGGCTGGCCATCCATCACACTCGTCAGCAGACACGTCATTCCGTCCTCCTCCCTCACCCACGGCTGGCCATCCAGCAGACACAATCTTCCTGATCCTCAGCAACAAATCTCTTATGTCTGCCCGGGAGCACGGACCACCGCCCTCTTCTGTTTACTTTCATCCTCCCACGTCAGGCTCCGCTCCTGAGAAAACACACACACACACACACACACACACACACACGCGCGCGCAAAGAATAGCATACTGTGCCTGGCTGCACACCACCAGATATACCCAAATATAACCAGTATACTGCTGTATGGATGCAACCCACCCACCATCAATGACCAGACTGCGGAAGGTTTCAGCGTTAACATACGCAGAGTAAAACATTTACCTCGGCATACCAACCTCACTCTGGGGTTGTTGGCGATTCCAAGATTGTTTCAAGTTGTCTCATATTTCTTTTCACATAGTTGGAGTGGTTGTGTAAGACACCTCCAAAGGGTGTCCCAGCGTTTTGATTTGAATCGACCAAATCATCTTCAGAAGTAGATAGGGTGGCGAGTGGAGCAGGTGAGAACGAATGTGGGTAGCCGGGTGAGGGAGGCTACCTGCAGGCGTACGTGAGTGTAGCGCTGCGCGCAGTGGCTATTACATGATGATGGTGCATGTAGCTGTAGTATCGTGTCTTGGTTGGATTCTGGTTGTTGATTTTTTGGTTGCTTTTACTTGATGAAGAGTTCCTCAGCGATGTGTAGGCGTGTTGTTCACGACACAAGAGAAACCTTGTAGAATTAACAATTACCTCTCGTGTGAAGACAGTGTTATGCTTCTTGATGACATGTAGTTCACGCTCGTACGAAGCTCATTGTCTCATTCACAGTCAAATTCATAAACTAAGTTGGACTTTGTAATGTATATTGTTGTTTATATAGCCGGTTGTTCATGATGAGGTTACTTCGTTACTTGTTTTTATAGGAGATAACCAGCTTGAGTTTGTTGACCTGTGTTGTGAGGTTGATGTTTCTAGAGGCAATGTCTTGTAGCATACGTTCATATGTTCGTAAGTGTTGACATCTGGCTTGCAGTAATACATTCTATAAGTTGTTGTGTTGCTTGGGGTTTCTGACACGCTGTGAGTTTGTTTTGCATGAATCATTTTAGTTGTCGAAGTCAGAGTTCTTGTGACTGTTGTTTGATGAGGAGCGGTTTGACAGTTTCTGAGTGGAAGATGTGTGCCAGTCAGATGTGGCCACGTACGCTCGTTGTAACATAGAGTTAATGACTCTCGATACTAAGGTAAGAGAAATAAACTCCTCCAATGACCTGTCCACCACACGCTCTTGATGATGATTTGATGTAGTCAAGTCCAAATGTTGAGGCAATCCTTGTAGGCGTCTTACACAATCCCCTCGCCATGTATAAAGAGATGTTACACATCTTGAAAAAATCAGAATGAAACTTACAAAAAAAATCTCGTCATTTCTACAGCATATCTTTACAAGAACTGCCACCAACATAATATATATATATATATATATATATATATATATATATATATATATATATATATATATATATATATATATATATATATACCTCGCAAACGCGGGAGACAGCGGCAAAAAAAAAAAAAATAATATATATATATATATATATATATATATATATATATATATATATATATATATATATATATATGTGTGTGTGTGTGTGTGTGTGTGTGTGTGTGTGTGTGCAATATGAGAAGCGTGATCCTTAATTACCTCCTGACTTTTATGAATGGAAATCGTGAGGAGTCTCAGCGGCCTAACCACTAACTCATCCACTACATGTATGGGATTATACCAACCACTCCCTCACATTCCCTGTGATGTACGGTGAAGTCACCTTAATACAAGACGTCATCTTGAAGATCACGGGATGTCACTGGCTCTTGGTAGTAATTCAGGAAGTAGAAGAATGTAGCAAGACGCTCACGTGAAGTGAGTTCAGCAGCAAGGAAAACAGTGACATCAAAGTCTGGAGAAACAAGGTTGACAAAGGGTGAGGGAGGGGAATTGGTGTTGTAATAAGCATATGTTTCTCCCTCCGAAACCGAATCGTGAGAGAAGTTTATTGAGAAGTTACTGAATATATTATTAGCCAGTTGGGTCTCTGAGAGAAGCATGATATTAGGAGAGATAGAGGCTAGATGATGTTCAGCTGAAGAAAAGTTAACAGAATACTCGCGAATGCTGGTGAAGTGAACGGAAAATGGTCAGAGCGATCAGCAAAGCAAGGGTCTTTGGAAGGGCTAGCACCTCTGAGGCTTGAGTCCTCCCTCTCGTTGGCAGCAGAGACAGAAAGGACTCCAGTGATGCTGCACATTCATCACTTTCCACCCGATTTAAGACAGCGAGGCACTGATGGCACCATCCGACACCCCACAACGTTCACTGGTCCCTGCCCTTGTATACTGACAATGGCAGTACCCAAGCATAAGGCCCCTAGATCCTCCTTGGCCACCCTCACTCACAGGTACTCCATCCCCAACTGGTAGCAGGTCTCACACAATCACTCCATATTGAATTCCACTAGAGTAATGTCTTACCCTCGCGTGACACGAAGGTTGCTACAACAAGCGGCCCCCACATGCGAGGCGCCATAACGGGTCGAGTAGGGAGACGGGTCGAGTGTCAGCCACAAGTAGACACAATACTTCCCCCGCAACCTCTGAAGTGTACCATTCATCAAGGATATGATTTACATGACATGGCATATTGGAATCTGTGAAAGAATTGTATATATATATATATATATATATATATATATATATATATATATATATATATATATATATATATATATATATATATATATATATATATATATATATAAAGGAGCGGAGGGCTGGAAATCCTCCCCTCTCGTTTTTTTTTTTAATTTTCTAAAAGAAGGAACAGAGAAGGGGGCCAGGTGAGGATATTCCCTCAAAGGCCCAGTCCTCTGTTCTTAACGCTACCTCGCTAACACGGGAAATGGCGAATAGTTTGAAAGAAAGATATAAAGAGAGTAAGGTGAGTAGGAAGAGAGAAAGGTGAGTGGTTCCAATTGACGGTGGGTCTGCGGCAAGGGAGCCATGCCATCATGGCTATTGAATTTGTTTATGGATGGGCTGGTGAGGGAGGTGAGTGTCAGGATCTTGGAGAGAGGAGCAAGTATGGAGCCTGTTGGGGTGAGAGGGTCTGAGAGCTGAGTCAGTTTTTCTTTGCTGACGACATGGCAGATTCAAGTGAAAACTGCAGAAGCAGAACAACTGCAGGAGGTGTTTGAGTTTAGAGGACTATGGGAAAGGAGAAAGTTGTGAGTAACTGTGAATAAAGCAACGTCATTAGGTCTAGCGGTGAAGAGAGATAAGTTACTTGAGGGTGAGTTTGAGTGGAGAGGTTTTGGTGGAAGTGGAGTGTCTTAGATACTTGGCAATGGACGTGGCATCGAATGGAATCATGGGAGCCGAAGTGAGCCATAGGTTGGGTGAGGAGGCAAAAAGTCTTGAGTGTATTGAGGAATGTGTGGAAGGAATGTCACTGTCTTGAAGTGCAAAGTTTGGTGTTTGGTGGTATACCAGGCCCGTGGGTGTTACATGGATGTAAGGCTTGGGTCTCAGACTACAGTGTTGAGAAGAGGATGGTGGTGTTGGATATGAAATATCAGATGGCAATATGTAGTGTGAGGAAGGTTCATCGAATAAGAAATGATGTGAGAGGGAGAGGTGTGGTAGTATGAGGAGTATGAATGAGAGGCTGAAGAGGATGTACCGAAATTGTTTGGACGTATGGAGAGGATGAGTGAGGAGAGGATAACTTAGAGGGTATACATGTCAGATGTGGAGGGAACAAGAAGGGGAAAAACCAAGATGAGTTGGGAGGATGGAATGAAAAATGTTTTTAAAGTTTCGGAGCCTGAGCATTCAAGAGGGTGTGAGGTGTGCAAAGGATATAGTAAACAGGAGCAATGTGGTATAAAGGGGATGACGTGCTGTCCAGGAGCTGAACCAGTGCAATGAAACGGTCAGGGAGTAACCATGGAAAGGTCTGTGGGACCTGGTTATGGATACGTGGGTGTGGTCTTGGCGCAATATACATGACACGTATGAGCGAATGAGGCTATTTTTTCCTCTGTTCCTGGAGGTACCTCGCTGACGCGGGAAACAGCGATTATAACGAAAAAAATATATACACACACACACACAATAGTTTAGAATAGACAGCAAATGACTTTGTCATGAACCATTATAAGTTCTGTTATCTAGCCTTCCAACGTACTCCCTCGTGCAGTGGTACAAAGAAAATAGTGTGTTTATATTGTCTTGCTTGTATACATTAAGCAGATGTCCAAACTGATGACAAAATTGTCTGACCAGGTTTTAAAAGTATTCATAATCTCTGTACTAATAAATATCTAACGTTAGATTTTATACTATTTGTCCTGGTAACTGAATATCAACGCGTGTTTCAAAACGATCTTCGTGGTTCACGTTGTAACAGCTGTTCAATATTTGGAAAACCTGAATTCCAGTAAGGGTAATCTTGAGCCTCAGTTATCATCTATACTACCGAAAAACTCTTGTAAATTTCTAAGACAAGAACTATTGCTGCGGAGGCCATGTTGGTTGTTGTATATATATTTCGTTACCTTGGAATTTTTCTTACGTTTTTTGTGTTAATATCTTCCATCGTTTTCCCTTACTGACGTGAAGGTAAGTGGGAGGTATGATCTAAGGCACGCTTCCCTTCTCCTGTCTTATATACAGATGTGTCATCTGCCAATTCACCAGTCTCTGGGTACGTTACCTTCCACTGGAGTCACTTGTTAAACACTGTGGCGGGAGGCGATATCCTCTGCCGCTTGGCCTCCTTCAAAGGGTCGTAGAGAGAGTTATCAGGGCCAGTCGAGGCGGGGAGAGAGAGGGGGAGAGAGAGAGAGAGAGAGAGAGAGAGAGAGAGAGAGAGAGAGAGAGAGAGAGAGAGAGAGAGAGAGAGTGTGTGTGTGTGTGTGTGTGTGTGTGTGTCTCAGAGTAACGAAAAAAAAAGGGCAAAATGTTTTTCTTGAAGAGCAACAACTCAGAGCGGATCACCGCCCGCCCCTCCTTCGCTGACATGTATCCTGACGTCAGCCTCTGCACCAACTTGAGACGCCAGCCGGTCCCGCCTCCGACAACGGCCTCACTAAATTCAAAATCTAATTAAAAAGTTTGCCAGAATTGTCTCGTTCGACACCCAGGTGGGCAGCGAGGGAGGGAGGGAGGGACCTGCTGGCTGGTGTGTGTGTGTGTGTGTGTCCGCTCCGCAAGATCCTACACGAGGCTTTTCAGAGGCGAGGTCTGCACGGTGCCTTAACCTACCTCAAGCTTACAACTGCAGAAACATACTTCCTAAATCAAAAGTCCAACTCTCTCTCTCTCTCTCTCTCTCTCTCTCTCTCTCTCTCTCTCTCTCTCTCTCTCTCTCTCTCTCTCTCTCTCTCTATCTATCTATCTATCTATCTATCTATCTATCTATCTATCTATATATCTGTCTGTCTATTCATGTTTATCTATCTACCTGTTTATGCATACATATCACTATCTATTCACCTGTCTGTCTATCTATCTATCTATGCATCTATCTATCCATCCATCTGTCGATGCATCTGTCTGAGTCTTACAGTTGGGCCCAAATATTGGCTGTGTTCTGTTATTTGCTTTATGACTACACGATTGTAGCCAGTCTCCTTCTCCAGCGAGGCTACAAAGTTTGTTTACAACCAGGACGTTGGTTCCCCCTGGAAATGGGAGGAGGAGGGGAGTGGGAACGACCCCCACGTCCTCCTTGTCTCTGTTGTGAGATGTGAGACGTTTCTCTTACAGTACCACTTTGTTGCTTAATGTCGCGACTTCATCAGCCAAACAAAGTCTGACTAACATCGAGCGCGCTCCGTTGTGAGTTAATGACCCGAGTTCATATTCTCAGTCGACATTTAAGGGGATGGGAACGAGAGGGCTCCCTACCTCTCTCGCATATCCTGAGACGTGAAATATTCCGAACCTTTGAGACACGTCGGTTTATCAAGGGCCATTTCTGCTCACTCTTCAGCTCTCCACTTGGTTCAGATCATAGGAAGTTTTATTTGATGGTGGTCATAAATCGTTTGCTCGTTACACTCTGAAAAGAACAGGACTTGTTTCTTTGCCTCATTGTCCACTGCCCAGGATGATCAAGGTATCCAAATGGCCGACCCTGGCCGAGCCAAACCTGTTCCAACTTATGCCAACATATTTCAGGCTTATGCTAAGGTCTGTGCCTCAGGTGCCTGGCTACAGACGGGGAAGGACACCATCTGTAGGGTAGGGCGATGACCTGTGCCCTGGTGGAACCACCGTCAGGGACCCCGGGTGTCCAATTGACAAATTGATTTGTCAATCTTGATTCGCGGTGTTTCAGTATTTATACCATCCCTCTCCTCTACCTCCTCCTTCTCTCCCTCCCCTTCACTTCTCCCCACCTCCTTCCCCTCCGCTTCTCCCCATTTCCCTCATATTCACTCTGACGAGGGAAGAGAAATGAAAGAGAAAGAAGTGGAAGTGGAAAGGGAAAGATAAGGATGACGAGACATCAAAGGACATGCAGGCAATGGCAGGATGTCGACACTTTTTATGAGGGAAATGTGACCTGGTAGAGGAGTGACCCGCGACCACGCTCCACCGTGTTAGGGGTAAAACCCCACACCAGAAGCCGTAACCCAGGTAAGGCGGTACACAGCAAGGCGGCGGAGGAATGTTGTCACCACCACAGATACCATGAATGTCTGTGGGTCGATCACTGTAGGTTCTTACACACACCAGGAGCAGCAACAGAAAGATACACGAATATGAGAGTAACCAAAAGTCAATAAATAACGTAAATGATGATACATGGAAGCAAATGAAATGATATGCAGACAAGATGTTGTTAGACAGAACTGGAGACGATTCTGTAACTACGAGAGGGAACCAAAGGAAGAGAAAAGGACATGAAGATACAGGCGGAGGAGGTTGAGCAATGTAGCAAAGTGTTCTCTAAGTCAGAACTTTATCTGGCCAAGTTATGGTAACCACAGACGTCGCGCCAAATCAAAAAGCACATTTTATGAGAACATATTCCGGGAACCGCGGCAAGACATTGATGTGGTAGAGCCACAAATAGCAGTAAGAGGACATACCATGCCAGGAATGTACGTAACAATAAATCAACAAAGACAAGAATAGATCGAAACAAAGATAGGCGAGCCAATATCTGCAGGTGACCTAACGTGATGACCGATGACGCAAAACGCGAGGTCATTCACGTCAAAGGATAGTGACGTAATCTGCATGGATGTGACAGACACATTTATATTAATGAGGGAATATAAGACGATGCAATTACAGAGGCACATTATACAACCTTCCTCACTGATATAAGACAAGTGGGAATGGCTGTAGACGTACATACATAGCAAATGAGGAGGCAACCTGTCTATCTGTCTATGCATCTATCTATCAATCTGTCTATGCATCTATCTATCTGTCTATGCATCTATCTATCAGTCTGTCTATGCATCTATCTAACTATCTGTCTATGCATCTATCTATCTATCTGTCTACGCATCTATCCGAGGTTTACCCTTCTGGACCAGATATTGGCTGTGTTCTGTTATTTGCTTTATGGCTACATGACTGTAGCCAATCTCTTCCTCTCGCGAGACCACAAGCTTTGTTTTTATGGAACTCGGCGGTGTAAGCTGCCAGCGTTCCTGACCGTGACGCATTCACGGGCCGCCCACGGTCGAGCGCATAGATTGGAATCCTGGTTGTGGCAGTCAGTCCACAGCCAACCCAGCTGTTCATCCACCCCTTGGATTTGGCTCGATAAATTGGGTACCTAGCTCAGGCTAGGATATATATATATATATATATATATATATATATATATATATATATATATATATATATATATATATATATATATATATATATATATATATATATATATATCTTTCTTTTAAACTATTCGCCATTTCCCGCGTTAGCGAAGTAGCGTTAGGAACAGAGGACTGGGCCTTTTTGGAATATCCTCACCTGGCCCCCTCTGTTCCTTCTTTTGGAAAATTAAAAAAAAAAAAAAAAGAGAGGGGAGGATTTCCAGCCCCCCGCTCCCTCCCCTTTTAGTCGCCTTCTACGACACGCAGGGAATACGTGGGAAGTATTCTTAATCCCCTATCCCCAGGGATAATATATATATATATATATATATATATATATAACGTTAATGACGTGGCCCTGATGGGGGCTTCAGTTGCCCGGGCTTCAGTTGCCAATGCTGTCTCAGCTAACATACAAAACTAATGATGGAGATTTGTTATAAATGTAAATTTGACCTGGTGAATATCCCTTAACTAGCAACAATATCCCAGCACCAACAGAAATATCCCAACACTAATGAAAATATTCCATCACTAGCAACAGTATCCCAACACCAATAAGAACATTCCAACACTGACAAGAACATCCCAGCACTAGGACCATTATCCCAACACTAACAACAATATCCCACAGACAACATTATCCTATCACGAACAAAACTACCGTAACCCTAACAACAATATCCCAACGCTAACAACAATATCCCAACATTAACAACATGATCTCAGCACTAACAACATTATCCCAAAACTTACAAAAGCATTCCAGCATCAGCAACATTACCCCCACACTAACAACAGTATCCCAGGGCTAACGCCATCATCCCACCACTAACCACAATATCCCAGCCTGAGCAACATTATCCTAACACTTACAACAATATCCCACCAGTAAGAGCCATATCCCAGCCCTAACAAAAGGGACTGTGACTATAGCACAGACCATCCAAAACTGAGGTAGAGAAATCTGTAATATCGAAAGTACAAAGACTGAAGAACCTGTTATTACAGTAATGATATGGACTCTGTACTTCCATTTTCTATTCAGTGAAGAGAGAGAGAGAGAGAACGGGAAGCAGATGTGGTTGTGGCTCTGAGGACGAAACCATGATCTGCAGATGGAAGAGGACACTGGGAGAGAACAAAGAAAACCCTACTAGACCAGAAACAAATAATTCACATGTCAAGAGACAACAATATATCCTCCTTCCTCACAAATGATATGGTGCGGTCCTCACTGACGCTCATGTAAATGAAAAAAGGACATCAGACTGTAACATGACACTAGTCATCACTAACTGCTTGTTCTCTGGGCCTGGAAGGGGAGGAAGGAAACTCTGGCGCAATGCAGATGGCGTTAGTAAGCCACTGTATCTGACGTATATTTCCATGCTGACGAATGACACTGGAAAGATATTAATGAAGTAGCAGCAGGAACAAAGTAGAAATCATTTCTCAAATAAAATCCATGTGACCATAAACATATATCTGCACTTCACACAGGCACGAGAGAAAGAGCTGAGGGTTCGATATGAAATAAAAGAAAACGTGGGAAAATATAGGTCACACCAAGCGTTAGAAAACAGTTGATGAAACGGAAGAGAAGTAAGGAAAAGAGAGGGAAAAAATTGCATTAAACAAGTTGGGGATAGAAGACCTAAAATAAAAAACAGAGACGTCAGCAAAAAAACGATAGAATCGAAGTGAAGATAAAAAGAATATAGAAGAAAAGAGTAAGCATGAAAACACAATGAACTCCTTCCCAGCTCCAGTGGGTGGATCAGGGACTGCACGCACACACACGTACACGGCCGCCGAGATAATGACACATCCTCAACCCATACCCAGTATGCTAAGGTAAACAAAAACCTTCACACCTCCACTGTATCTGATCATCCCTGTTCGTCGCTTCCGCGGTCTACTCCTCCTTGTACCGTCCACTGCTCTACACTATACAGTCATGACCAGCCTCGCGTATGCCACTGGTTCTGTATGACCACACCGTCCTTACATACTTTCACCCCTGCACCTTTCTCGTGATTTCTTCTCATCGCACATAAATTTCTCACTTCTACATTCGTCATTCTATTTATCTTCTGAAATCCAGTTACGCGAAGGTGCCCATCTATCTCTACTGTTCTTTTATTTCTACCAGTCCAGACCTAAACCAACTGGTGCTTCACACCCATACATCAGCGGTGAGGCAAGCACTCCAGTATGCCGGGTTATAGCGCACTGTTCGTAGTCTTTCCCGCTGTTCACCAGAGATCTCAGCGCACCTCCAGTTTTCCACTCTTGCGTGATGAGTTTACTCTCAACTTCAGCTTTTCCACTCCCGTCCTCACTGCCCTTTACGTCCAGTTATCTGAACTTGTATACAACCTCCACTTCCTCACCGTGCAAACTGATGTAACTGTATTCTCTCATCTACTTTAAAAAAGGAAATTTTGTCAATTTCCATTCGTTTTCAACCTCCCCTCCTCCTCCTCTTCCTCCTCCAACACACAGTGGCGTATCTAGGTTATGGCAGGTAAGGCAGGTGCCCTGGGCGCCACTTGAAGGGGGGGCGCCACTCAACATTGACATTTCTAACGGTTTGGTTTTATGAGATAACAAAGAAACTTAAAAAAGAAACTTACCTTCTTTTCAACTACTATCAGTTGCATTACCGCTTCTACGTTACAATTTTGATCAAAGAAGTCTTTAAGTCTTTGAGTTTATATAAGTTTGGCCTAACTCTTCCAGTTTATAATTACATTGTATATATTCTTATATACATCCACTGTATGTACATTTTTAATCAAGCCAGGGGCGCAATTTCAGTGCTTGCCATAGGCGCTATTTCCCTTAGATACGCCCCTGCCAACACACACCATCGAGACGACCTTCCATCCTACCCAACTCTTCCTCTGGTTCACCATCATCTGTATACAACTACTGTGGCAACGTCTATTCAGCTCCTCCATGTTCCAGGATTACGCCATACTCGCCCCTCTCCCTACACCATACTCATCCCTCCTCACTCACATCTTACGGAAACCCTCCCTCCCTCCACTCCGTATACACCATTACATTACCGTGATGATATCACGCACCCTTGACGCATACTCACACATATGTCCCAAACTACTCACTAATACCACCATTTACTCACCACATTTGTACAATGCCACGATCACTTAACAACATTAAGAAGTGTCCATGAACACCATGGAGACTCATCGTTTCTCAAAAAGCTGTCCTCGTTACTTCACCATATGCCTTTTCTGGACTGCTAAATACTGTTTACACTCTGGTCTACGGAACTTTCTCTACTGCTGGTCTAAGTGCAAGAACCTGGTCAACAGAATCTTTCCTAAACCCACCTTGTCCCTCACCAGTTACGTACTGTCCTGCCATACACTGTGCCAACTATGTTCGTTCTGGAGATGTGTTCTTCTGTAAGTCTTTCCTATTTTTTTTCTTACAGCCAGTGTAGCTCCCCTTCCCCTTCACACAGAGGAAGAATGCCTGCCTTCGTCCAGTCCACAGCCACCTGGCCACTGTCCCATCCATCCAAATCCACTCACTCCACACCAGTTTCACCTCCACTTTTTGCTATCTTCTTCTCCACCTTATCTTTACCCAAAGCTTTCTTATTCTTTAAGAAAAGATTATTCAAAAATATCACTCTCATACATGAAAGAAAAACAATGAAAAGAAGAAAATGAGCTTGGAACACAGAAAGTCGGAGAAATGTGTTTAAATCACTTGAAAGAAAATCCGCAAAATGTTTACAGATTAAGAGATCAACATAAAGCCTTCGAGGGGAAATCCTTTTTCAGTTCCCTCCACCGTCCCTCCACTGGGAAAGGAATAACAGCAATCCTTTTCCATTCCCCTTCACCGTCCCTCCACTGAGAAAGGAATAACACAGCACAGAAAGCATTCGGACCCCTTCCCTCCACCCCTGTTATTCGCCTTCTACAACAGCAAAAAAACATCGAGAGAGATAAATCTAGACAGTATCACGAGAGCGGGATCGCTGAAGTGGAATGAAGACATGAAAACAGCAGTGGAGGAACTCGTCCAACATTCAGCAGCGGACCACATGGAATTCCAGCTATTTTCCGTATAACGTTGATGTGATCGATGACTGAACCGATGCTGCTGCCGCTGTTGAGACAATCCCTGCATGACTGCATGATTGTTAGTGGAGCGCTAGGCCACATGTGGCTCCCTTCCCACTACCTCTCCCCACCTCCCTACCCTCTACCTCTCGCCACCTCCCTTCCTTCTACCTCTCGCCACCTCCCTTCCTTCTACCTCTTCCCACCTCCCTTCCCTCTACCTCTCCTCACCTCCCTTCCCTCTACCTCTCCTCACCTCCCTTCCCTCTACCTCTTTCCACCTCCTTTCACTCTACCTCTCCTCACCTCCCTTCCCTCTAACTCTCCCCACCTCCCTACCCTCTACCTCTCGCCACCTCCCTTCCTTCTACCTCTCCCCACCTCCCATCCGTCTACCTCTTCCCACCTCCCTTCCCTCTACCTCTCCTCACCTCCCTTCCCTCTATCTCTCCCCACCTCCCTTCCCTCTACTTCTCCCCACCTCCCTTCCCTCTACCTCTCCCCACCTCCCTCCCCTCTACCTCTCCCCACCTCCCTTCCCTCTACCTCTTGCCACCTCCTTTCACTCTACCTCTCGCCACCTCCCTTCACTCTACCTCTCCCAGCTCCCTTCCCTCTACCTCTCGCCACCCCACTTCACTCTACCTCTCCCCACCTCCCTTTCCTCTACCGCTCCCAGCTCCCTTCCCTCTACCTCTCGCCACCTTCCTTCCCTCTACCTCTCGCCACCTTCCTACCCTTCCAGTAGTCAACATTTGCAGTATGTTTCTCGCAGACTGCCAGACCCACTGTGGTGCTCGTCGTCAGCAGTGCCCCGAACATTAACCAGAACAATAAAACTAAAATTTCCCTTCACAAATTAGCCCGGCTGCAGGTCATGAATATTAATTACCTCATTAACATGCACGGCAGGGATCCATGTTTGTGGCCGGGGGAGAGTCACACCCTGGGCCAGCCCCGGGGTGTCGGCAGGCAGGTGTTCCACACAACAGTATGACGTCACTCCCCTGTCTACCGTGGACTCACTGATCCATCAACTGACTCATCGACTGCCTCACTGACCCGGTAACAGACTCATCATTTGCCTTAATGACTTAGCGACTAACTCATTGACCTAACGACTGACGCACCGCATGACTCACCGATGCCAGGATGAGCTAGGATGACATCGTCAAAGAAAACGGTATGGACGTGGCCTTGAAAAGCTTCAGTAAGACATTCAAAGCAGAAGAAGGAACTTATGAGCCATGCATTTTTCAGAATCATGACAAAATGTCGGAACAGTGAAATATTAGAAATATCTGTTGTGTAAGCAATTAAGACATAATAAACTCAAAGAGATCAGTAGCCAACTTGACGGAGTAAGTTAGATACATCTGCGTAAAAAGGAGAAATGAAAATTTGTACGTCACAGTAAACATCTTCAGAAAGACGAATGCATGTACACACCACGGGTTGGATTCGAACCCTAGGAGGAGCGTCCGGCCACCTCAGCCACACGGAGGTTGGCACAGCCACTAATTACCTCGTGTTGTTGTGCTCTGGCCTAGCCTTATCTACCTTGGACTACACTGGAGCTTCATCTATCGCGGCACTAACAGTGTGACAAGTATAGAATCCATAGATTATGAAATGACAAACGTATATACATCACGAGACAGAATCGAACCCTGAGAGTTGCAATCTCGTCAGTAATGCAGATGACTTGGTGCTCGTCAAGTGTGGGTTCATGCCCTGGTCAGTGCAGAAACTGCCCTGCACTGAGAAGAGTTGCCTTGAACTTAAAGATTTCTCCTATGATGGTTCTGATCCTCCAGTAACGTATGCTCGGGTGCACAATAGGAATTTTGATTGCGTGTCTCACCACAAATATTCAGACGTGCGGATGATAACAGAATTATATAAACACATGAACCTGATGACGGTCGTGTCGGGTAACATGAGTGGACCAACCATCGCGCTGGCACGACTTAACAACACTCACACGGTGAGGTCTGTTATTGACTCCACCATGGCACGAATAACGCGCTCAGAATCCAAACTGAAGGCGCCTCTGGCCGCACAAGGCGAGACGATAAAGAACATTACACGGGCCTTGAAACAGACCAGAACTGAAAATTGGTGCCTCGAAGCCCATCTCCAGTCCATCATGCCAGGCACTGAAGCCCTCACCTCCTTCCTGGTGCTGAACATATCCAGTAAAGATACATAAGAGATGCGCATTCCTGAGCAGACTGTCTGTCATTGAACAGCTGTGTCCTGAAGAGGTGTGGCTGACAGCCGTGCACATATGCCCCAGGTTCCCTGACGTGAGGCAGGACCGGCTATCCCACCTCGAAGATTTATCCCTGATGATCCCCCACCCACCACACACACACACACACACACACACACATACACACACACACCAGCCTCTCCTGTCGCAACTGTACGATTACTCGTGCCGCCCACCAGCAAACCCCTTCAGATATCCTTTACAGTTAGAATCACATGCCTTATCTACCACCCATGACAACTTTGTTGTTCTGTGAAGCAACAGTCCGTACATGCTGTCACATCTCTTCCTCCTCCTTAGTTCCAACGTCTCTCGAGTAACTGACAACGTGTCCACACTGGATCATGTCATTAAAATGTCCTTAGAGCAAGCTACAGATCCTGGCCATATTGTAGTGACTCACACTGCTGTAATGAGTCACAATGACTCAAAAACTCGCCGTTGAAACGAGTAAACACACCAGCTACCGACGATATTAACCTCCTTAAAACAACAGCTTTGCTACTGCGTGTCACTAGGTATAAGGACAGATGTTTTATCCTTAGATGTTTACCCAGGACGTGGGTCTTGCCACGCAAGGCTACAACGGACGGTCAAGGATCGAATCCCAGCGAGGGTGAGTCACCTGAAACCAAGATGGAGGGAGTCGTTGTCTGCTTCATTACCACGTAATTTATGCCACAACTCTCTCTCGGCCGCCTGGTGTAATAAGACGACCTAACTCCTCTCCAACGCTAATTTTTTTTGTGACGAGACTGGCAGAGGGGAGATGGGACACACACACACACTCCGCCCTCGCCTGGGATATCCCGACGCCAGGGAGCTCGGGACGGACGAACATCCCAGAGGTCGGCAAAAATACTGTAAAAAAATGATGGCTTGATTAGCGAACATTTCCTGGTATATTTCTCGCTCCACTGTAATGGCTTACGACATGTGAGAGGTGGCGCTCTAAGGGTGACATTACCGTGATTAACGAGAACAAAATGTTTGTTACGAAGATTAACTTTTGTGTTTTCACAACATAATTATTCTCGGTCTTGTGTTCGTGTGGTGTGACATATTCTCCTCCTCGCGGATGGATGATCTGTCATCATGAAGTAACTACTGCGATGTGTTTACAACACAGACTCTGTAATTCGTCATTATAGTGACATCAGTAACATCAGTGACGTCAGTGACATCAGTGACATCAGCAACATCAGTGACGTCAGTAAACACTATATTCCTCGCGAAGTGTCGTTGTGTGGAGCAAGACATCACAAGTGGCGTCGTGTGGCGGAGGACGACTTGCCAAGTGTCATTTTGTGGCGGATGACGACTTTCCAAGTGGCGGATGACGACTTTCCAAGTGGCGTCGTGTGACGGATGACGACTTTCCAAGTGTCGCGTCGCGTGGAGGAAGACTTCATCATGTGTCGTCGCGCTGAGAAAGACGACGTCCAAGTCAAGCAACTCTGTGTCGTTCGACCTCGCCAGGAGGGTCACTGGGGTCTGTGAGGACGGGAGGCGCGTGTCCCCCCCCCCCCCCCCCAAGCCTGCTGGAGGCCAGGGGTCGTTATCCCCAGCGACAGAGAGAGAACACCTCGTGCTTGTAATGTTGGCCAAGGTCGTGTGACGTGAACCTATCCCCCCTCCCCCCGAGCTGCTGCCAACACTTCCAGCTGATCATGTTGCCAGACGACGACACCTGGCCAGTGAGAGTCACTCACTAGTGGTCTGGGGTCTTTGACCTTCCCGGGAGCTTAGAACGTCTTGCCACTTGTAAGCTTCTTTGGAGTGTGAGTGTGTGTGTGTGTGTGTGTGTGTGTGTGTGTGTGTGTGTGTGTGTGTGTGTGTGTGTGTGTGTGTGTGTGTGTTGTGGGGTTGCGACGCATGAAGACTGGCCATGTCAGAGTTGACATGGGTTCGAGTCCTTAACAGCAGACCCTTTCTTGGTTGTGCCGTTACTGGCACAGGTCGGGTGTGTGCTCTCGGTGTGTCATCATCAGCACAGGTCGGGCGTGTGTTCTACGGTTGGGCGTGTGTTCACAGGTCGGACGTGTGTTCATAGGTCAGGTGTGCTCTCAGGTCAGGTGTGTGTTCACAGGTCGGGCGTGTTTTCTCAGGTCTGGCGTGTGTTCTCAGGTCGGGCGTGTGTTCACAGGTCGGGCGTGTGTTCACAGGTCGGGCGTGTGTTCACAGGTCGGACGTGTGTGTGGCGGCCTAATCTAAGTACATGAGGTGTTGTGTAACGGCATCTTCCCTGGATTACAATTTTTTCCTCTCTCTATTTTTAGGGGTGTCACGAGTCTTGGAAATTACATAATTTCTAGAGTGTTTTTTGTACCTTCCTGTAGTATGTTTAGGCTTGTGGTGTATAAGAGCTTCCTGTGCGTTCACAACATCCTGGGTTACAGTGTTCACAACATCCTAGGTTACAGTGTTGAAAACATCCTGGGTTTACAGTGTTGAAAACATCCTGGGGTTACAGTGTTGAAAACATCCTGGGGTTACAGTATTGAAAACATCCTGGGTTACAGTGTTCACAACATCTTGGGGTTACAGTCCTTCATGGAATTCTAAAATTTTCTATTTGTTCTCAATATTATTTGCGTTTCAGACCTTCGATCTCGCAGAGTTTCTTGTGGTTTTTAAATGTTCATTTCATATCTTTCTAAAGTTTGAGAGGTTCCTGGAACTTTGTTTATCACTGACTTTTCATAATTTCTCAAGGATTAACAACTCCCAATTGTTTTTAGTATCTTTTGGTGTTATAAAACTCTACGGTACTTCAAAGTTTCCTAAAGTTCCCATGTCCCCTACGGTCTCAAAGCTTCCTCGGATTTAAGAACTTTCTAAACTTTCAAAAGTTCATTGTAGCTTCAGAGGCTGGTGGTGTTTCACCCGAGATTAAAAAGTTTCCTAGGGAATTTGGGTTCACCAAAGTTTCTTGAGGATTCGGAGCTGTGAACCCATTAAGCCTAGCAAATCTATGAGATCGAGAAACCCATTCAATACAATGATCTTCCTGGGGTAACTTTATTGGTCATATTTCATCATCTAAGAATAATTAGTTGATCCATTCATCATTGGTTAACGGAGGTCCTAGGTTCAAACTTTGTCCCGAAGACTTCGAAGGAAATCAACACCGTTCTCTTCGACAAGTGTATATATAGTCCATTAAACCACTAGGCTGCCTCACACCTACCGCCCGCACACACATGACTGCTTGACATGGGAATCTTAAGTCTCAAGCCAAAGCATAGCAACAGATGCGTAACTCTCCTCCAGGGAGGATGACAAATAAGGAACGAGTCTCTGGTACCGAACTTTCTCATTCACAAAACATGGTCTGGGGGACGGCTACAACTTCGCCTCTTTGTTATCCTCTGTCTCAGCAAAAGTATTATATATATATATATATATATATATATATATATATATATATATATATATATATATATATATATATATATACCGAATGGACATACCAGCCGTCCACTGGGTCTGTATAATTCACTCGCACGTTCAATGAAAACCCAGTTGTCGTTCGGTTTTCAAAGATACATCTTGATGTTGGGAATGAATATATAATAATAAATCATGGATAAACTCAGGAAAAGCTACGATACCAGTTGTGATCAATAGCCAGACACACTATGCCTGATCTACGTTTTCCGGTGTCTACGTTGCCTTTTCAGGGCAGAATTAGGTTAACCTTCTCGATTATGTACCCCACCCGCTCCACCGTCGGGTAATACGTTAGGAAAGAGTAGCTGGGTATGATGCGCGCTGCTCATCACATCTGAGCGGCGTCACTCCAGCAGCCCACCCCGCTCCGACCACCTCTGGGCGTGAGCCGAGCGTCCACTGTCTCGCTCGTCAGCTGAGTTCAAGCGATCAATACATAACTTTAGGGTGCCAGACACAAACGGGGATGGAGCGTGACTAATGTCGGCTTGTTAAGTCTGCCATGGGCAAGAAGAACTGGAGAATAAGAGAGAGAAAAGAGAAGACAAAAAAAGAGAGAAAATAGGATGACATGGGAGGAAGAAGAAAAAGAAATGACAGATAACAGGTGGAGGGATACGGAGGATGAAGATAACAAGACGAACCTGAGAGGAGAGGAGAGGGGAGAGTAATAATGGTGTGGATCGCCCCTTGGTCGTGGTCAGGTATAGTTGCTGTAGCTTCCCAGGATGATGGGTTGTGTCACACCGCCAGCCCGGTCATCCACCTCCCCCGTGACTCATATCATATAGGAACTGGTCGAGGGAATGATGACATTATACGTCTATGGTCCTCAGTGACTATGTTGATCATCGCTTCCCTTTACTGTTAAGACTACCATGAACTAACATGCATCCCCGTCTGTCCTCATTCCCCTGTCATTGTTCATGCCCTCCCAGCCGCCCCCTCTACACCAGGTGATGCTTCCCGCCTCGTACATCTAGTTCTACTTTGGAGAGAAAAAGATAAGTTCATTCATTATTCTCCCGCTCAAAATGTTACCCCCCCAGCTACTGTATATCTACGCACTCATCAGTCCTCCTCCCCTCGTCATTATTGACTGTGGATCTAGACTTTCTCTTCCCTTCATTACCCTTTACGGGTCCCATTTTATCCTGTAATTATTCCCACCCTCCACGTCTTACACCCTCCACGACTCCCTCCCTCCTTCTACTGTTTCCCCCATACATAACTCTGTTCATGGTTCCCTCCTTCCACCGTTTCCTCCTACCATACATCTCTGTTCCCTCCCTAACTCCTCTGTCCTCAGCTCCATCCCTCCAGGACTTACTCCCTCATGGATTCCAATCACCACATCTTCCTCCGCACACGGTTCCCGCCCTCCACGGCTTCCCCCCCTCAATATTTCAGCAGTAAAGTTGTACAGGTGGAACATCCGAGTACAGTACCACCAGACGTCCGAGGCTGAGGACTCTCATTACCTGTATATCACCTCCAGACAATGTCGTTCTGAGGCAAACCCTCCTTTTCCGTCGTTTCTGATCAGGTCCTCTTCTTCTTCTTCCTCCTCCTCCTCCTCCTCGTAGCATCCAGCTTCAGAAACTGAAAGGGCCATTATTCCCCACTCACACTTCCCGATAAAACTCGCTTGTCACTATATTTTCTCTGTGCGACATGGCTGACATAGCGGAGGGAGTGACGCGCGGGGAGGAGCCTTCTCCTTTACTCTCGTCTCTCTAACCCAGATACAGGATCAGGAATTCAGAATACTATTACTGTCCTTCAACGGATAACCGCGCCATGCACCACCAGGTCTCCTGTTATCGGGCCCTCTCTTGTGCTTCCAAATCTCCCTCCTTCTAATGCTCCTTCCCTCCAATACTCCCTTCTTCCGCTGCTTCATCATCCCTATGCAGCTCTCTCTCTCTCTCTCTCCTCATAGTTTACTCCCTCCATGGATACATCCTTCCATAACTCCCTCCCTTTACGACTCTCTCCCACTACGGTTCCCTCCCTCTGCGGTTCCCGCCTTCCAAGCTTCCATCCCTCCACTGCTGCGACCCTTCATAGCTCCCTTCCTCCATGATTCCTAACCAAACAGCTCCCTCTCCTCACGGCTCCCTCTCCCCATGGCTCCCTCCTTCTATGGCTCCATCCTTCCATCCATCAAAGGCCATATCCCTCTTAGGCTCCATTCTCCCATGGTTCCCTCCCTCTAAATCTCCATCCTTCATAAAATTATTCGTCCAGAGCTCCCTCACTCTGTAGCTTCCTTACGACACACATTCCCCTCGTCAAGTTTCAATGAACTCCAGAGGTCACTTTCTCATCAACTCCCTCCCTCCCTCCCTCCACGCTTCCGTCACTTATACCTCCCTCCCTCCACGGTTCCATCACTCATACCTCCCTCCCTCCACGCTTCTATCACTCATACCTCCCTCCCTCCAACGCTTCCATCACTCATACCTCCCTCACTCCATGGTTCCATCATTCATACCTCCCTCCCTCTACGGTTCCATCACCCATACCTCCCTCCCTCCACGCTTCTATCACTCATACCTCCCTCCTTCTACGTTTCTATCCATTCAGCTCTCTCCTGGCACTGCGCCTTCCCATCATGGATGTCGCAGTAGAAGGCCATGATGAACGAACGATACTGAAATCATCACTCGAAATCATGTCATAATAAGAATAATCCTCTGATGTTGTGTAACTCAGACTTTCGTAAAGCCTTCAGCAAGAAGCTAAAAGACACTGCGAAATAATATCAAAGCATAATGCATATGTGTGGACAGCGGACTGGCTCTCGGATAGGATACAATGAGTTTTATTAAATAGAGAGGCATCCAACTGACCTCAGGTGACGAGAGGGTTACCCACCATATCTAATCCCACGACCCGTATCCCTCATCAGCTACATCAGCAACTCAAAAGACACGACTCACCAGTAGATTTTCGAAATTTGCCGACGACACGAAACCAAGAAATACAGCCAAAAAAAAAGGACTTCCTGGCGTCTCAAAAGGGATTCAGACAAGCTGATGGAGTGGTCACAGACACAGTATGTGGTTCATCCTAACAGACAGGTAGTTAAGGCTGGAATGAGACACGACCTGCCAATGTCTCCTTAGCTCCGTCCCTCTGACCAGTGGTAAGTAGACGAGTTACTGTTGTCTCAAGTCAACCCACAACCAGATGTGCTGCCTAGTAGCTGCTCCACTTGTGATCAGGAGTTTACAAATTATTCTAGTTCTAGTGAAGGAGGAAAACCATTAAACAACATGCATATTCTGTGAATAATTTCTCAGGTTGTCTGTAGAACTTGGGGAAATTAATAGGAATAGTTTCAGAGGTTGGCTGTAGAACTTGGGGAAATAAGTGAAACATTACAACGTATAGAGAAAGGGATGAAGATATGGGAGAGGGAGGCTGGAGTGATCACAGTAAATACTACAAGGGTGACTTTGGAGACTATGATTGAGGATGGGGGTAGACTCAGCCAGCGGCCAGGACCTGTTAACTTGAAGTATGAGTTCAAGTTCGAGAGGGACATAATGGGTAAAATATATATCTATTGTACTCTGTCGCTTTCTCCCGCGTTAGCGAGGTAGCGCAAGGAAACAGACGAAAGAATGACCGAACCCACCCACATACACATGTATATGCATACACGTCCACACACGCACATATACATACCTATACATCTCAAAGTATACAAAGATTCAGTGTTCTGTAAGATGAAGCGCATGTAACAGTATCATATCCCTCAGA
Source organism: Panulirus ornatus (assembly GCF_036320965.1). Classification (NCBI taxonomy): domain Eukaryota; kingdom Metazoa; phylum Arthropoda; class Malacostraca; order Decapoda; family Palinuridae; genus Panulirus; species Panulirus ornatus. The sequence goes on along the minus strand of NC_092265.1, from coordinate 14,439,583 downwards.
GATTCCTTGACTGAAACGCGAAGTAGAAGTCCTATGTCAAGAGCATTAGTTGGTAAAGGCCTGAGTTATCCTCAAACCATTATCAAGGACATGCCATCAAGTTTAATGACAACGTCATGAGAAGATCCGAGGAGTCGACGTCCGGTGTACAGATGGGGGACGAACAATGTACTCAGAGGCAGGACCGAGTCACTGACAAGCAAGGTATAAGACTCTCATTATCAAGTCAATGTACTCAGAGGCAGGACCGAGTCACTGACAAGCAAGGTATAAGGCTCTCATTATCAAGTCAATGTACTCAGAGGCAGGACCGAGTCACTGACAAGCAAGGTATAAGGCTCTTATTATCAAGTGCACCGAGACTTATAGCATGATAGTTACATCACTGCCTGAGGTACGTGGTCATTTCTTAACCCTCAGTTACTCTGGGGGTTAAACGGTAGACTGAGTCTGTATGCTGGGAGGAGGAGGAGGAGTATCATATACATACAGAGAGAGAGAGAGAGAGAGAGAGAGAGAGAGAGAGAGAGAGAGAGAGAGAGAGAGAGAGAGAGAGAGAGAGAGAGAGAGAGAGAGAGGTCTGGACGCTTCTGTGGTACGAACACCCTTCATCCGAACAGTGTCAGAAAAGCTTGTCTTGTTAAGAGTTCAATATGAGAACACTAAGCTGACGCTAACAACAGGTCAGCTTAGTAAGAAAAAAAGGGAGATGCTGAGGGCCCAGGTATGTGGGGGGGTGTGGGGGAAGACGCCGTTAGGTAGAGAATGAGACGAGGTGACCCAGGTCAGACGACCTGTCTAGGTAGACAGGATTACCCAGCCCACTGTGCCAGCTCAGATGATAAGACAGAGAGGAGGGTCCAGTTCACGGAGGCAGACGCCAGTGCCAGTAGAAGTTTAAACTTATGTATAACGTGAGCTCAGACAAACTATTTCCCAAACCCATAAATACTGTAAAGTAAAATTAGTTAGTTTCATGGTTTCTCACGCCAGAAGCATCATGTTCAAACAGAACGAAGTGACGTCGTACGTTCTCACAAAAAAATATAAGTACGAAAAAATCCAAATATTATGGCAGTTTCAGACACATGGATAGATAAGGAGGGAAAAACACTTCCTCGGACCATGAACAGCACCTGGATAAAAACTAGTCATTGTAACCTGTTTGCACGCAGCTACATAACAGCCGAGGTGTAGTTAAAGTAGGCAAGTTAAATGCTGTATATTGATATGACACAAAGACATAAAAAAGATATCTTTTGATGTCGTATAGAAACCTTCAAAACGCGAGGATGAACATGATCTGACTCTATCCAATGTAAAAAGAAAACAAATTGTTAAAAACTGGAAAGCCATGATTATGGACGACTGTAAGAGTCCTGGTGTTGTGCACAAGGTTGCTGGGGCCCTGGCCTGGGCAAGAGAGTCAACTGGGGGGTGGAGGGGTCACTTAGATGATTAATCTTAATGATCATAATTCGAATAATATAATATATCGAGACCCAATAATGTGTGGGGTTCCGACCACCAGTTACCCCACACTTCCGACAATCACTGTAAACAGTGAAGTACACTGGCAGACCAAGAGGGATATAGATCAAATGACTCGTATGAATATACTTTTCTGAACCGGGTAATCGTAAAAACCACTCCTCTCTTCACTGCTCCCTCCTCCTGTAGCAATCTTCCTTCAAGGTGTCCTTCCCTCTCGTCTCCCTCCTTCATTGTCTCCCTCAGTTCCCTTCCTCCTCGTCTTCCTCTCTCTCTGCCTCTCTTTCCCTCCATTATTCCCCTCTATCATGTCTTCCACTTCCCCGGTTCCCTCCACATGATCCCTTGCTCCATGTGTCCCCTCCTTTCATAGTCTTATCCTTCCAGAGCTCCCTCCATCCACGTATCTGTCCCTCCACAACTTCCTCCTTCCAAGTCTCTGTTCTCCATGGTTCCCTCCCACTTGCATCCCTTCCTCCACGAATCCCTCTTTTCTTATTCCCTCCACAGCCCTCTCTTTCCAGAACCTCCTCACTTCAAACTCCCTCCCTCCCTTCCTCTCCGCGGCTTCCTCTCTCCAGCATGTGTCCCTCCTCCTCCTCCTCCACACAAGCCATTCTCCACGCTCCCCTCCTCTCTTCCTCTCTCCCAGCCTCTCACCGACTGCTACCCACGTGCACTCTCTCTCCTCACACTTGCTCTTCTTCCTCCTCCTCCCTCCTCCTAGCCCCACCCCCAACTCAGCCAGACCACCTGGGAGTCTGGCCCAGCCAGTCCAGGAGGGCAACAGGTGCCTAATTTGTTGCTCTCATCTGGAGCACTTGTCTCTCCCTCCTTCCCTCCGTCCATCCCTCCCTGTGCCACACCTCCCACCATCATCAAATTTCCTCTTCCTCTTCACTTATCTTGACTCCTCCTTCTATCACAGTCATCCATCGTCTCCACACATCCCTTACCTCCTCATTGTCCTCGTCACCTCCCATCTTCCCTCCTCTTCCTCCCTTCCCCTTTACCTCCCGACCGACCCCCTGCTACCTACCCGGGGCTTCGCCAGTTAAAACTACATGTTACATTCCGTCGGGGAGACAGTAATTAATTTATGCACAAAGTTCAGCTCCTAAGTCATGTGATAATGATGAACATAGTAGTCTCTTGTGTGGTGCTTTATCGAATGCCTTTTAAAGAAATTAAATAAATAACATCTGAAGGATGTAAATAACACGAAGGGTATAAACCATGGAAAGGTCTGTGGGGCCTGGATGGGGATGGGGAGCTTTGGTTTCGGTGCATTACACATGACAGCTCGTGTATGGATGGGAGCGGATGTGGCCATTCTTCGTCTGTTTCCTGCCGCTGCCTCGCTGACAGGGGGAAGCGATCGGGTGTGGGGAAGAAGAGAGCGTGTTCGTGTGTTTGTTGTCCCAGTGTATTTTTTTCAATGAATATTCATTATCTTGTCTTGAAGAAATCTTTGAAATTATTTCCAACATTTAGCAAAACTGAATTCTTTTTTTTCCCGAGTTCGCATTTACAATTTTGTTATGACTTCTTCTCACTCTGCTACTGGTTGTCGTTACATAATTCGATATTTCTTACGACGAATGACTCCCACTTCCGTCAGTCATCCAGGATGGTTTGCTTTTGAATCCATACAGACGCATTCCAACCTTTTTTTTTTTGAATGTTTTGATCTTCAGTAAGAATTAATTCTTTCGTTGAATTACTCCACATCTCTTCTGGTCTATAAATATCAGGATTTATTCAACAACAACAACAGATGCTTATCCCTGTCTCAGTGTCTCAGCTCAGTTTTCTGTAATCTGGGATCAAGAGTGTGCTAGTCTTAATTTCAAGTCTTGTGTCTATTTCTAACCTGATGACGCCTGGACCTTACCGACCTCGCAGGTCACTCACTGTCGGTGGTGAGCATCGCTGGCTGTGAATCAGCCATGAGCCCACCAGGCATGAGCCCACCCGGGTTCGAATGCTGAAAAGGGGGCAGTCAATCCACAGGCAACCCAGTTGCTCATCCTTTCGTATGGACTGGTCGATGAATGGGTACCTGACCAACAGCCAAGACTCGAACCCGGAACCTATGCGTGGTAGTTGGGTACGCTAACCACTCGGCTATGATCGCCCCTAATAGGGAAATGACTATTCGATTACAAGTAATCGAATACCCTACGTCTCACATCCATGAGCAAACGGGGTCTACGCCTGTCAAATTCCATCAGGCTCACATCACCAGCAGTTGGCATTTTACAGAACCTTATAGTACAAACGCGTAGGTATACGAACACGAATATAGTACATATGAACGCGCAAAGAACACACAATGCCCTCCAACAGCAAAAGACTCGAACCCAGGACCTTTCTGTGGTAGATGGGAACGTTATCCGCTCGGCTATGATAGCCCCTAATAGGAAAACGACCATTCGATACAAGTATATATATTTTCTTTCATACTTGTTTGCTATTCCCCTCGTGAGTGTGGTAGTGTCCACAACAGACGACTGAACCTTGGGGGGGGGGCGGGAATCTTCATGTGGCTCTTTCCTCAGCTCTTCTTCGTGGAAAGCAATAGAAAGCAAGACAGTGGAGCGAAGATTTCCAGCCCCTAGCTCACGCGTCTCTCACTCGCCATCTACGACACCAGGAGACTCGTGGGCAGTAATCTTTCTTCCGTATCCCTAGGGATATATATCATAAATGGGATCACCATGATTAGGGCATTCAGTTGCCCGATTCATCTTGGCTTCTTTGAAAATGCTATTCCCGTCCGTACTAACCTGCTGGTTTAACGAAGAAGTTTCCTGACGAAATCTCTTCACGAAGTCTCTTCACGAAGCCTCTCCCTACCTGATCACCTGATGGTGTGTTGCAGTCCATACAAAGATGGTTAATGTCAACTGCAGTTATAACTTCCCTGGTGTTTACGTTTGATCTGATCGTGATAATTTTAGAGGTGTACAAATGACGGTACAGCACAGTTTGTTGTTGATTGTTCTTAGTATATACAGAGACGTTGAGATTCGTTTACATTCAATGCACTTACGCAGTTGTCATCATAAATCAGGACGTTTCCACCTGTTTTACATAGACTCAGTAAACAATTTACAATCAGATATGGTTCACCCGCCCAGCTAATATTTGTACACCGTATTGCGCAACATTTCTGAACGCGCGACGTGGCTTGACTTTTCGTTGGGCGATGATGTAGTTCACTCCGTCCTAATGTCACACTCCCACCACAGTTGGGGGTGGTTAAGTGATGCCCAGAACCATCTTTCACCCGCCGTGTCATGAGTGCTGGTCTTCATCTCGTCCTCATCAAAATACTACTACCATGCTAGCCTCACTACCTCCATAGTACACCGATCACATATCCCCTCCTCACTTCTCGTCTGATGCTCCACACATGTCTGCTCATCGCTCAAAAGTTATCTCAGCAAAGAAAAACTTTCCCGGGATGTCTTGCGTTCAACGTGTCGCCAATGTAGACGTAGCTTCACTAAAAAACCAACTAATGACAGACGTAGGTCAATATATTCTTCGCTTTTTCCGTGATGTGTCGTAAGTGTAGGCAATTACGGGCCTCCGTGGTGTGGTGGTTAAACATCGCTGACCGTGTCGCATTCGTGGGCTGCCAGGAGTCGAGTGCACAGGTTCGAATCCTACTGCAGCAGTCAACCCAGCCGTTCATCCCTCTCTAGTGGTTGGTCGATAAGATAGGTACCTGGCTTAGGAAGGGGTAGAGAGAGAGAGAGAGAGAGAGAGAGAGAGAGAGAGAGAGAGAGAGAGAGAGAGAGAGAGAGAGAGAGAGTTAAAAAGATGGCCTTGATAAAGGCATTCAGTTGGCCTTAACCTCTCAGCTAAAAACAATAAAAAACGAAATGTGTGTGAGAGTACCTCGGGCTAAGCAATTGCACGAGTACTACACTACCAACAGAAGACTGAGGACGTTACCAACAGAACAGGTAATTCAGATTCTAAACTCTTGACAGTGGAGAGACCAACAGATGGAAATGGTAATACTCATGTGGACTGGAACGAGGCAAAACACAAGTGGAAAAAAAAAAAGATGACTGCATCAGAAACAGTCATCAGGTTTGTGATGCTGGCTGACGAGATGGACGACATACCAAACCCTAACTCGTGTCGGGAGTACTTTAACGAGACACTTGGATACGTTCTGTGGCAGGAAGAGATAGGGGTGAAAACCAGTGTTCCCCGAGGGCTGGGCTGGACGACTGAACACATAAGACACATGCGATAGTCAAGGACGCTGATGAAGACATCGTAGATGTGGTGCAGGCAAGGACCAACAGCCTTGCTCAGGAGGGACCAGAAGAGATCCATGGGAAAGTACAGGACATTCATCACAAAGTTTAAAGATGGCCAGAGGAAGACTAATATTTTTTTTTCAGTGGGGCTTCTTCGTAAGGTAGTGAGTTAGTGGCAGGCGTGGCAGGAGAGCCACGCAGGACATGTCCTACCTCACCCTGGTTCCCCCCAGCAGGTGTTCCCCGACCCTTCGGTCGCGCTCTTCCCAGTAGCTTCACTCATACCTCTGTGAAGGTGACCCTGATACGTGAGACTGGATGTGATGTGTTTATGATCCTTTATCATTTCGGTCAATCCTAAGTACAGGGAATGGGATTCACAAGCACCAAGAGAGCCAACCCTCAACACTCTGGCATCGCATACTATTAACCCCTAGTACCAGACATCTATGCCAGCATCATCCCAGATGTGTTGATGTCTGTTCATGCTTACGAGGCGCACTCTCCCAGCAGCCAACTGCCTCCAGTCATCACACGAGCTTAATTCTATTCATTTTCTTTCCCCTGGAGTCAGGCGGGAGATCGAGGGTCAACTGATATGGTTTGGGGTTCAGACGTGAGTTGTTGGGTCAGCTAGGGAGTGACCTGTGGTCTGGTATGATGGTCTGGACCAGCAGATGTGGGGATTGGAGTCACCAGGTGTGTGGTCTGGATTCAGCAGGTGTGCAGTCTAGGATCAGCAGGTGTATAGTCTAAGATCAGCAGGTGTGTAGTCTGGGTTAAGCACGTGTACAGTCTCAGGTTAGCAGGTATGTGGTCTGGAGTTAGCAGGTGTATAGTCTGCCATCAGTAGTGGGTGCGGTCTGAGATCAGCAGATGTGTGATCTAGGGTCAGCAGGTGTATAGTATGGGATCAGCAGATATGTGATACGGGCTCAGCAGGTGTGTGGTATGGGATCAGTATATATATGATCTGGGGTCAGCTTATGTGTGATCTTGGGTCACCAAACGTATAGACTGGGGTCAGCAGGTGTGTGGTGTGGGGTCAGATGTGAGATCTGGGGTCACAAGTGTATAGTCTGAAGTCAGCAGATGTGTTATCTAGGATTAGCAAATGTGTCATCTGGGGTAAGTAGGTGTGTGATCTGGGGTCAGCAAATGTGTCTTCTGGGATAAGCAGGTGTGTGATCTGGGGTCAACAGGTGTACAATCTGGGGTCATCAGGTGTGCAGTCAAGGATCAGCAGGTGTATAGTCTAGCGTTATCAGGTATGGAGTCAGGGGTCAGCACGTTGGTAACCTGGGGTCAAAATACGTGTTAGCTGGGCTGATGGACTTGTGGCTCAGGTTCGAGTCGTTCTTCTCGTACGATCGTCATGCAGCGTCAGGAACATGGGTCATGCGAGTCAACAGCAGCGCAGGTCATACGAGGTCAGTGATGAAGATCAGGCGAGGGTGGCGATGTAGGTCATATGAGTCAGCAATATAGATCATGCAAAGAAGGTCAGCAACGCATCTTATGAGAGGTTAGTAATGTAGGTCAATATGAGTCAGCCATGCAGAGTCATGCGAGTCAGCAACATCGGTCATGCGAAGTCCAGAGCACAGGCCAGAGCGAGGTCAGGAACGTCGTGTGTGTGTGTACGTCAGAAAACCACACCAATTTCTATGAGGGACACATACTTGCTCATGATTGGTTGACCCTTACTTAATCGTCTGAAAACTCTCCCCCCGGTGATTGGTCGGTACAATGTTATGTTGATAATAAAGTCGTTTTTTATTGGCCAGGGATGGGGTAGGCCCTCATCTTGTAGCATAGTAGAGGGGGAGATTCCCTGACCTCCGTCATGGGCTGCATTGGTCATATACTGCATAGGTTTCCGATCTGGCATGACGCCACAGATGTCTTTGAAAAACCAACAATGGTATTTTGTCGAATAGGTGAAGTCTGGGCCACATGATGGAGTCAGTATCTATCCTCTGTGTCATACAAACACAGACGATGAATCACAATCTAAAAGAATTTAGATTTGTAGTCTGTAATACTAAAATGTACTCTCTACAGCATCTCAGGCAACATTACACTAGAGTACACATGATATGTAACTAATTATAACAGGTACTATATATTTCAACCAGCAGGTGTACACAGTTAAGTCATGGGAACAAGACGTATGTTGTAGTTGTATGGTGTTTACCCAGACAAGAGTCGTGGCCTGAGCAGCAGCAGCAGCAGCGATGCCAGACGTACTGACGATTCGTTCGTTAGTTACGTCATCAGGGACGGGCTGACAGGACCGGGGCCACCCTAGGCCTGACGCTAGATACAAATGATTATCGCTCGTTCAGAAGAAGAAAAAAACGAAAATCGTGGAACTAGAGAGGATTTTGAATCGAGAAAGATGACGTGCCTCAAGGACGACAAGAATGAGGGAAGAACAACATGACTGAACGATCCTTGGTGACGTAAGCAGTAGTTTAGTGGAGGTGATGTATGATAACCAATCATACATAGAAATATTCTGTAAACGGCATATGAAATATTTACATATATGACGTTTTACAAAATAATGATTGTAAAAAAAAGATTATTACTAAAACTCGCCTCAACCTTCTTGTGTATAATGAAGCAAACATTTGAGCCGCCAGGATAGCAAAAAGAGTCAGTGCAGCGAGGAACCACCACTTAACACCGAGCAAAATGACCATAAACTTGCAATTCTTATCGTACACTGGCACACTGACGGAGCTATACCCCCACACGAGAATATTTCAGAAAGTCGCACCAGCACCGACGCTGTCCTTAACTTTCCACCTAAAATAAGTTTAAAGAGTCTGAGAGCACGACACACACACACATCCTGGCTCCACTCGTCCCTCACACGGGTCACCTGGCAGACCAAAACAAACCACAGCTCTAGGTTGTTTATAGCAGAAGATCCCATCAATATTCCTTATCCTCCACGACACACAACCGTCTCATACGTCAGTGATGAGCTGATGAATCATCCAAAATACGAGTAGATATGGTTGGCACGAGAAGAAAACGGAAAAAAAAAAAGGGTAAGTGAAGCACTAACCCAAATGATGACGGCCGTTGTCCTCCACTTGCACTAGTTCGGAGCTGGCGCCAACCTGCTCCCTCCCTCCTCCTCACTGCTCGGGGTCTTGCCTGGATCCACCCTGGAAAATCAAAATACGTACGACTGAAACTAACGGAACCTCTTACGCTAATTCACAGCGGGATTGAACCTTTCTGAATTATTCCGACTAGTGATGTAGCTTCAACTGTCTCGAAATACAGAATTCTGAACCGCCTGGACTGGCCTGGCTGGTCTGTTGCTGGCCTCCGACTGAGATGGTTCTGTGTGGATGCACGCACGGTCCACGGAACTCACCTCTCGCGGATGGTTTGGAAGGCCATCACAAGTGAACAGAAGAACACCAGAGCAATACAGAAGGGAACAAAAGTAGAAAAAAAATATATATATATGAGACGTTAATGGATGGTCCTCCATGACGTTGGCCTCAGTTTCATTTCCCCTGGTCTCTGAGACAAGATGAAGAGTGGGGATGGGGGAAAATTATTACAGTCTGGCTGAGGGCCAGAGCCCTCCACAGCCTTCCTCACTCACGTCCGCCACCCCCGGGTGACCTGGCTGCTCAGGCTGGTCTGTAGACTCATACCCAAGTTCACAGAAACGTGTAATAATTATCTCAGGGGCTAATGATATAGACTTTTCGACATGCAAAAACATACTTGACATTCGGCTGTAAGAAATGCACATGATGGATATATATATCGTATGAAACCTATACTATGCAGGGGCACTGTATGTTGTCACAGAGTATAAGAAAACCCTAAATCATACATAACCACATTGGAGGATTATTTTCTATACATTATGTTCATAATTCAAGTCATCATTATAGAGAGAAACCTCAGTATGTTATCTGCCTCATTTATCATTCGCTCAAGGCACAATCATTATACAATACCCACGACCCGACACATCTACAATCACACTCCCATACAATAACCAACACATCCAAAACTTCATCATTCATACATGACCCACGACCCAACCCATCCAAAACTTCATCATTCATACATGACCCATGACCCAACCCATCCAAAGCTTCATCATTCATACATAACCCATTACCCAACCCATCCAAAACTTCATCATTCATACATGACCCATGACCCAACCCATCCAAAACTTCATCATTCATACATAACCCATGACCCAACCCATCCAAAACTTCATCATTCATACATGACCCATGACCCAACCCATCCAAAACTTCATCATTCATACATAACCCATGACCCAACCCATCCAAAACTTCATCATTCATACATGACCCATCACCTAGTACATCCCCAACTAAATATGTGACCCCTGGGAGCCGCCAGCCTGGCCCTCCTACAGCAAATCCTTGTATATTCAGTTTTATCACAGGTAGACCGAGTAAGCTGAAAGACGCTTGGGTTAAGAGGATTAAGTTGTAGGGTTATACGAGGGTGCTGCTGGAGGGAGGGAGGACACACACACACACACACACACACACACACACACACACACACGTACGTACGATAAAGAATGTTGGAGACGAGACCCCAAGAGTGTAAATCTCCCTCTCCGTACAGTACAAGTAGGTAATTACACAGACACCCCTCACAATACTGCCAGGCACAAACACGAATTCATTCCCACATTCCTTGATACATATACACATACGTACACACACAAGGATTAGTAGTAATCTCTCTCTCTCTCTCCCCATATCATTCGTGTAAACAGGTATTGAAGCTTAAAAGACAAGAGAGTGAGGTTTGTGTGCTAGTGAGAAGAAAGGAGGGTGAGTGGTTTTAGGGAAGGTAGGTCTGCTGCGGAGGTGTATGATGTCTGTATGGCTGTTCAGTCTGTTTATGGATAGGGTAGGTGGTTTATGAGGCTCTTTGAGGGGGGGGGGCAAGTCTACAGTCTGTTGTGGGGGGAGGGAAGGGGCTTGGAGGTATGTCACTTTCTGTTTGCTAATGACACGGCTCTGGTGGCAGGGTCGAGTGAGAAACTGCAGAAGTTGGTTTATTAGTCTGGGAGACTTTGTGAAGGGAGAAAGTTAAGAGTTGATGTGAACAAGTTATTAAGTTTAGCAAGGGAAAGAGACAGGTCAGTTGGAGTGTGAATTTGAATGGAGTGAACCTGAAGTAAATGAAGTGTTTTAGAAAACCTGGGAGTGGATATGACAGCGACTGGAAACATGGGAGCTGAAGTAAACTGCAGGATGGATGAGGTGGCACAGATCCTGAGCACGTTGAGGAGTGTGTGGCAAAAGGGGGGTCATTCCTGCGAGGACAAAGATGGGTATGTTTGGTATATAGCAGTCTCGACCGTGTTGTGTGGATGTTAGGCAGGGGAGGCAAAGGTGCGGCAAAGGGTGAATGTGTTAGGTATTAAACTCTTGAAGGAGAGGTGTGGAAATGAGTATGTACGAGAGGAGTGCTGCAATGGTTTGGACATAGTGGTAGGATATGTGATGAACGGATGGCTATGCGTGTATACATGCCAGGAGTGGAAGGAACGAGACGTGAGAACCGAGGAGGATGAGGTGAATGGCTGGAGTAAAAGAGGCTTTTAGTGATCGAGGTCTAAACATTAAAGAGGGTGTGAGGCGTGCATGGGATAGAGCGAATTAGGGCGATGTGGTATACAGGTGGTAACGTGCTGTCAATAGATGAACCACGCCATGTGAAGTGGTCAGGGGGAACCACGGAATGGTTCGAGGAGCTTGGCTGTGGATAGGGAGCTCTGGTTTCGGTGTATTGTACGTGACAGCTCGAGAATGGATGTGAGCGAATGATGCTGTTCGTCTGTTCCTGGTGCTGTCTCGCTACGCGGAAAAATCATTACTGACATCATTATCATTATTCTTATCATCTCCAACCCCACAATCCCTTTTATGGGGTTCTTGCAGCTTCGAAGCTACACTCCATGTGGATGTAGGGTAAGTTGTGCTCCTTTCGGGAGACAACCACTCATCGCCATTCAGCATGAGAGGTCATCACATACACCACACAATACGAAGGAGTCACCACATACACCACACAATACGAGAGGTCACCACATACACCATACAATACGAGAGGTTACCACATACACCACACAATACGAGAGGTCATCACATATACCACACAGTAACAAAGGTCATCACACACCTCCACCCAGTATGAGAGGTCATAGAACATTCTTTTTCAACACGAGACGCCACCACATATACCACAGGTCACCACTCAACTCCAAAGAACACGAGGTCACCACATACCACGCAAAACACGAGAAATCACCACAGACCTCCACTCAACAAGGTCACCACATAACACAGCACGACAGGTCACTTCACACCTCCAACACCCAATACATACACTTTACAACACAAGAAGTCATCACACACGTCCACACAACACAAGAGGTCATCACACACCTCCAAACAACACAAGAGGTCAACACACACCTCCAAACAACACAAGAGGTCAACACACACCTCCAAACAACAAGAGGTCATCACACACCTCCACGCAAGAGGTCATTACCCACCTCCACACAACACGGGGTCACTATATACACCATGTCATACGAGGTCACCATATATCCACACATAGTACACCACATAACACGACATGAAGTCACCACATACCCCCACGCAAATGATGGGTCACCACACACCTTATACACCACAATACACGAGTCATGACAAGCTGGTGTTATTACAGGATCGGACATGCAGGCCCTGGTTAGCTTAGGTTAAGTCAGTTAGGTTTGTTAGGTTTGATTAGGTTAGATTCGGTTGTGGTTGTAAAAACAAAATAATCCAGTAGTGTTGGATGTCTTTTGAACGATTCTGATCATCATTTCTCTCGCAAATCACTCCTTTTCTTGTGATGTCTTCCCACACCGAAACCCCGGTTCCTATAAAGGAGTCACCCATCACCGTTGGACAACGGGGGATGTCTCAAAGAACAATGATTTGCGAAAGACACGAAGATCAAAACCGGGCAAATCAGATCTAAAACCATCGCAACAACATCATTTCAACTTCCAAAGCAAGTGGATGTACGACACGGTAATTTTACCGTCCTACTTCCTCCATCAGGAGCTCTGAGATGAAACTTATCAGGAGGTACAAAGTTTCTTTTCGGGATCCCCTTCCCCTTTCCATGAGTCATCCTGTTTTTAATCCCTCTACGGTTCTGTGCCATGAGCTTTCCGGACGAAAAAAAGGTATAAGCAAGATGAGATAAGGGTACAATGTACCCCCCTGCAACCCCTCACTTCTCATTGGCCGTGGCACCATCATAACAACACACTAAGCAACACACCAAACAACCCTAGTTACCAGATACCTCCATAACATCACGACGGGTCACATCACCGCACTCCTCCACCCCACAGGTCACCACACACCTCTACACAGCACGTCACCGTTACGAAAACTAGCAGCCTCATTTCGGCCAGCTTTGAACCCAAGCCTCGAAGCTTCGATCAGTTTGGGATTCGAAGCATCGATCATTCTGGGCTTCGAGCCTTCGATCATTACGGGCTTCGAATTGTCAATCCCTGTGGCCGCTTTAATGGCCTGACCATTGTCCACCCAGATGCTTCCTTCATGATCTGACCACACCACCACCTCCCCCCTGCACGGCTCTCCCCGACCCGACCCCTCTCCTACCCTCCCCACACCTCCACCTCCTGCACGGCCCTATCCTCCCCACACCTCCATTCCCTGCACGGCTCTACCCTCCTCCCCACACCTCCACCTCCTGCACGGCTCTCGCTGGTAGCCTGTCCAGTGGGCCCGGCCAGCACGGGCTGAGCCGGACACGGTCCATTTTTATGTAGACTTAAAAAGTCTTGTTATCTGGGCAGCACCGCAGCTGAGGAGTGTTAAGACTGTCCTCTTTAGTCAATCTCAACATTTTCTACCAAGTTTGAAGCAAGTCCGTAATGCTGTGTCCGAATATATAATGACTTCCATCACAGCTACACAGATACATACACATACATGGCTGAGCCATTTTACCATTAAGGTAAAATTTCAAAATTAACCAAAGAACACGAAATTCAGAAATCAAGTCGAGACAAAGGTAGAATATTCAATCATATGAGAAGGTTCAGAAGGAACTTATACAGGGGTTTGCAGCGCGCCTAATGGATTTCACTCCAGGCAAATGCAATGTGATGCATATCAAAGAAAGAAAATATAAATTACAAAATATCTTTGGTGGGCTTCTTGGTAGCGTTGTGGATAAAGTTTCTCTCGACTAATCTATTCGGGCAGGTTCGATCGCCGGTGCGGGCAGGTGACGCACAATTTACCCAACTGGTCATCCTTCCTCCTGTTCCTGTGCCACCCTAGCCAGCACCTAGTTTGCAACCCGGTTGGAATCTCCCCAGGGTTGTCTATATCCAGGTTTGCACTTGGTCTTCGCTGTCAGGCCAGAGAACGTGCCAGGGGTTGGTGCCTTACCTTACTATATGTGTGGTGAACCATTACCTAAAACACATGAAGAAACATAATAAACAACTGAGTAGTAGCTTACTACATGTGGTGAACCATTACCTAAAACACATGAAGAAACATAATAAACAACTGAGTAGTAGCTTACTACATGTGGTGAACCATTATCTAAAACACATGAAGAAACATAATAAACAACTGAGTAGTAGCTTACTACATGTGGTGAACCATTACCTAGAACACATGAAGAAACATAATAAACAACTGAGTAGTAGCTTACTACATGTGGTGAACCATTACCTAAAACACATGAAGAAACATAATAAACAACTGAGTAGTAGCTTACTACATGTGGTGAACCATTACCTAAAACACATGAAGAAACATAATAAACAACTGAGTAGTAGCTTACTACATGTGGTGAACCATTACCTAAAACACATGAAGAAACATAATAAACAACTGAGTAGTAGCTTACTACATGTGGTGAACCATTACCTAAAACACATGAAGAAACATAATAAACAACTGAGTAGTAGCTTACTACATGTGGTGAACCATTACCTAAAACACATGTAGAAACATAATAAACAACTGAGTAGTAATTTATGATAAATAATGATAGGTTTCATATCTAAAGATAATTATCCTATAACGAAGGACATGATCATTACAACGCCCCCGTCATATTACACTTAGAATTCGTTGTACACTTTTGAGCACCGCCAAGATCGTTGTACATTTTTGAGCGCCGCCAAGATCGTTGTACACTTTTGAGCGCCGCCAAGATCGTTGTACACAGCGCCGCCAAGATCGTTGTACACTTTTGAGCACCAAGTTTCCTCAGGAACAATACAGCGCCGCCAAGATCATCAGACCTGACACACTCAGATACAAACCTTACGGAGAAAGATATTCGGGGGATCAACCAATCATTTTCTTAAAGGAAAACGCAGACTTTAAGATCATGTAGGTTTCAGAATACTTAACAAAGGCTTCAGTATAATTCATGATACCGACTTCACGGAGCGACACGATGCCCTGAAATATCACCATGACGTTAGAGGGGAAAGGAGACGTCATGCAAAAAGGAAGATGTTTATTCATCAGCAGAGTTATAGACCATTGGAATAACACTCATCATAAGGACGATGATTATAGCCGTCAATTCCAAACACAACACAAACACTCCAGTGTTACCAGATAGACGTGAGTGGTCCCACTCAGGGTTAGCTGCTAACATCCTTTTCCCCCAGATGTATCCAGATGTTATCAGATCCTAACGTATTTTCCATTCGGTCTTTCTCGTAAGACTTCCCTGCTGGTAGATTCTCTCCATACCACATAGTCTTTCTTCCCAGTGAACATCCTGCTGGCTGATGTGCCAGAAGGTGTGGTGGGCGAGGAGCCTTCTGCTTCACCATCCAGCTACCAGTTATATAGATCTAAACTGTTCGTTACTGTGACTACCCTCCAGCAGCAGATGATCTTGTCAAAGAGTATCAGGTCGTTTGTTTTATCCGCCCTTCTCATGCACTCCACGCACACCCACCTCTAAGCTCGACAGCACGAAAGGTCACCACACGCCTCCACTCGAGACGAGAGGTCATCACTTGCATCACACACCAGCAGACTACACAACTCCATTCAATTAACTTTTACATGTGAGCGCTAACCCCCTCTCCTAGCTCTTTTTTCCTGCGGCGGGGATCCAGTGAGGTGTGGGCGTGAGATGGGTGTGGGTAGTGTGGGGAGGGGCGGGTGGCTAAGGCCGGGGCTGGGAGAGGTGGGGGACACGAGGACTCGACTCGTGGGTGAGAGCTGGGGAGAGGTAACGGGGAAGGGTTGACACACCTGACACTCCGGCGAGCGTGAATGGTATATAGAGTGTAGGGGAGCGCGGTGAGAGAGGAGAGGGACTTAAGAAGTGATGAGGGAGATGAGGGGAGGAGGTATAACCCGGGGAGAGGATTACGTGGGGGAGATGGGGACTAAGGATGAATAAAAGGGAGAAGGGAGGTGAAAGGAAAGGGTGTAAGACAATGGGAAGGAGTGTATGGGGAGAGGTGTTGAGGAGTATAAGGGAGTAGAGAAAGGGAAGAGGACATCGGAGAAGGAGGGTTGGGTTGACGAGGAGAAAGGCTTGGTGACAGGAAAGGGGTAAGGTAGAGTGTGTTTAAAAGAGGAGGTTACGGGTAGGCGTGAGGAAGCGGAGAGGAGCAGGGGAAGAGTAGACGAGTGTGAGGAGGTAGCTCTAAACCTCCTGGGCCAGCACATCCTGGGCCAATATCTCCTGGACTAGACTCCTGGACCAGAACTCATGAGCCAGTAGTCCTGCCAGGACTCCTGGACCAGAAGTCCTGGGCCAGCACCTGGATCAGCACCCCCTGAGCTAGCACCCTTCGAGCTGGTACCCTCTGAGCCAGCACCCCTTAAGCCAGCATCTCCTCGCATCGTGCCTCCTGCACCAGAACATCATGGCCCTGTAGGCTACCTCATAGGCCAACAGACAACGGCGGCAGAACCAGAACTTGTCATGAAGGCCAACCCGTGAGCCAGCCTTCCTGTACACCAAGTGATCAGTGTGTGGCAGGTGGTTCACCGCCCAGGGAGGTGCTGCTACCATGGTATCTGTAGCGTTAGTGATGGGCCAGCACTGCAGCATTTGTTACTTTTCTCTCCTTGGCCTAGGTCGCTGTTCTCTCTCTCTCTCTCTCTCTCTCTCTCTCTCTCTCTCTCTCTCTCTCTCTCTCTCTCTCTCTCTCTCTCTCTCTCTGCCTCAATTACGCTAGGATTCATCGTATTCAGTTCCCAAACTCACACTTCCCTCTTATACATAACAAACAACATATAACTCACACATTTCTCTGCTCCACATTTTCCTGTCTTTACGCTACAAACCATAACAGTACATTAATCCTCTGATGCTCCGGCACTGAATCAGAACAGCGCTCCCGGTCAAGGAGGTTGTATGGTTCCCAGGACCCGCTTCATTTCTTCTGGCAAATGATCCTAGACCTGGCATTTTCTATTCATTTCTGCGACGGTTGAGACCACCTCGTGTCTAACTTCTCTGCGGAAGAGTGTCTGTCCACTTCTTCTCGTGCCTTTTTTTTTTACTGAAGCCCAGCTGTCCAAGACTACTGTTCCTCTGCATTATAAACAAACTCTCCAGCTACAATCTCTTATCATCGCCATTGCTCCAGAGGAGGTGTTTGTGTTTACTGTAACACAAAAACACCAGTTGCTCGCGTCCTGGATCTTGAGTATCCCATTTTTAAATCTATCTGGCTTAAGATCTCTCTACCATCTATGTATCTGCTTTCATGCTTCTTATATTTACCCCTCAGTTCCTCCACATATATACAACTGTCCTCACTTCCACATGCTCACATCCTCTATGCAGGGGATGTCAGTGTACACCACAAGAATTACTTATGATCCTGGTGGAGTCAAGTCCCTTTCTTTTTCCTCCTCTTCATGAACTGGAAGAAATAAGTAAACACCCAACCCTAGCTTGCGACCTTCACGACCACTCCTCCTCCATCCTCCAACCACAATCTTATCTCTGTCACTTCTAATTGGGCTTGACCACCCCATTATTTCCCTTCGAAGATGTACTTCTGACGCTTTAAGAAAGCTAAGTAATCAACGCTGCCCAGCTTCTTTATACTGGCCGGTGCAACAGGCTAGACTATATCCATCCCAGTTCATACCCAGGTATAAACTGGCTAGGCCATTCTAAACTCTGGGTAAATAAGCCAATACGTGGGTAAATCGGTCTAAGCTGTTTCATACCATCGAAGACACATTACACTCCCCAGTAGTTGTAACAGATAACGTAAGGAAATTCTAAAATATGCGTTATTATTATATGACATTCTATCAATCTAGCGGGGTCTTTTGATTCATTTAGCTCCAAACTTAGTGTTATTTCAATATAAGAGGGAATTCAAACAGTGATTAAAATATGTTAATGTGATTTAGGAAGTTTAATCGAAACCTATTAGAACAACAAGAAAAAATATAAATATTGCACGTAATTCATTTTCATCGAAATGAACATGTTCGAAACAATTTTGAACAGGTTCAGTTCGGGTGTATTCCGCGGGCTCTCCCTCTTCAAGGACTCAGTTCACTTCAGGTTGAGTCGGTCTCTCGTTAGTGATAGAACAATTCGTAAGCCATGAAGGACAGAAACATTGTGTGTGTGTGTGTGTGTGTGTGTGTGTGTGTGTCATTACAACAATAAGTAAGAAATACTCTCACCACTGTAGAGCAGAGTGGTTGAAAGACCCCATATATGAAAAGTTGAGAAATATAGAGGGGGATGTCACAGTGTCTTTGTAAGTACTGGCTTTGTCCATTGTCTGCCAAACTTAGTGGCATTGAAAGATACAGCAAAACAGCAAAACACAAGAAAGCTGAAGAGCTCAAAGACAAACCACAATTCCGTTTGAAAATGTGAGTGATGACGCATGGAAGACTAAAGGAAATTTATCAATATTCATTGCAGAACGTTGTTCATTACGTATTGTCGATCATCTCAGTGAGCTGTGTAAAGCAAGATTTGCAGACAGTAAAGGATGCAAGAATTTCAAGTTAAAAAGGTCTAAGTGTATTGCAGTTGTGTGCAATGTGATTGCCCCTCATTTTAACTGGGACTTGAAAAGTGATAAAGACAATCAGAAGGTTAACCTCTTAATTGATGAGAGTAATGACATTACGGTAACGAAACTATTGGCTTTCGTTATCTGGTTCTATCCTGAAAGTAAGAAGATTGCAGAGACTTTCTTGTACCTTGTTGAGCTGACTGACTGTAATGCTAATGGGATATGTGATGCCATCAAGAAGTCATTGAAGAATAATGGGTTGGAATTACAATACCTTGCTGCAATTGGCTCCGACAATGCTTCTGTGAAGGCAGGTGCTAACAGTGGAGTGTATGCTAAACTCAAGTCAGAAGTTCCTCATCTGATCCTGATCAAGTGTGTGTGAGTCATTCTCCACAGCTAGCTGTCTTATGTAGCAGCATAGTGCATCCCTAGGAACCTGGATTTTACGATCAGACAGACCTATAATTGGTTCTCCCACTCTGTCATTAGCCAAGCAAGGTACAAGATCTTTTCTTTGATCAATGGTGGTCAAGCTCCAATGAAATTAATACAGCTAAGCTAGACCCAATGGCTGTCAACTGAATCAGCAATTGGCAGAATGCTGTAGCAGTGGGTTGAACTTAAGACTCGTTTTGAAATCGCAAGGAATGGTGGTGTTGCACAGCTCAGATCTCCTATGACATCTGACAAGAAAAACTATGCCTTCCTGGTATTCCTGAAGCATATTCTTGGAGTTTAGCATGTAAATGAGAAATGTGAAGCGGAGGTACGGGGTCCAACCAAACTGCTAAGTGACTTTGTTCAACTTATTGATTCCATAAGTTCTAAGGTCCTCCTCCCAAGTAGAAAATTAGAGGAAGGAGAATCAGTAGAGAACTACTTAGACCCACATCCGTACATGAGGGGGTGGTCGAGTTTGGAAAGATGGCACAATGTTTCTTGAAAATGATATTCGAAGAAGATGCATCCAGTTTGAAGTGTAGCTAGCTGGTGAAACAGCTTCGTCAACGTTTGCCAGACTGCCAAGTGTTACAGTCAATGTCATCAGTGAGTGTAAGTGAATGACTGCAATCCATAAAGCCTGGAATACTGGAATTAGTAAAGATGTTTACCGATAACGAAGAAATTCTCACACGAACTGAGTTCCAGTGGAGGAAGCTTCATCGTGTATTGTGAAAACAACATTAGCACCCTAACATTCTGGGCTGAAATAACCTCGTCAAGGGATGCAGCAGGAGAAAATCCCTTCAGTGACCTCTTTGAGTTGGATTTGTACTGACACTGCCTCACTCCAACGCCGTAGAGCGTTATCTTCAGTCATATGAACATCGAGAAGTCAAAGCTTCGAAACAGACCGTCAAAAGCTTAAATGCAATACTAAATATCCAGGATGGAATATGAAGAAATGGAAGCTGCTGTTATAATCATAACTTGCCAAAGGAAGTACTGAAAAATATTGGGTAATTGAAAGCACACAGCCCACCACAAACCCTAGACACCTAGTACGAAGAGATTACGGATTGGGAATTAGTAGATCTGGAATAATGATGAGTGTTTTAGTGTTAAAGCAATTAGTCGTACCTGTTATCAATAATTTGGCACGTCAAAGAGCAAAAATGATTTGAAGAGCATTTTTTGCTGACATTTTGATAAGTTTAGCAACTCCGGGCCAAATGTCAAACACTGACGCCCGGGAGAATTGAGTACACAACATTGATTGTGATACTTACATCAGCATCATCACAAGATCCTATTATTCTTTCTTCAATAAGAAATCTGTAAGACCATCCAGATGACGTGCCTTGGATTACACCCTATATTAAGACACTAATGCGGTTGACGTATGGCAGAAGACAAAGAACGCACGTCAAAGGAACTTGCACGGGATCCGTGTTAACAGTTGGGTCTCACAGGCTTCGGTCTTTGGCATATAAATTTTCTTGCAAGTGCAATGATTTTTTGAATACTGCCCTAAACCTCTCCAATTGCTGTAACTATAAAGATCATGGATGTACATTGATACCAATTTATTTGAAGTCATCTTTCACAGTGTGTGCAAGAAGTTTTTTGTTTTTTTTGTGAATGTTGGATGATGGACTGCAGTGACGAGCATATTTAACGACTACTGGAATTGCCAATATCTTCCAAAGGGACCTCAAACTAAACTGGGGACCACTAGGGTAGAATAAACAGAGAAACTAAATGGTGGCTGTTTACTAAGGTTTAGATTATTTGAGGTACAGAACATTTAAGTGAGGCCTCCAATACTTGAAAGAAAACGGGGATTAATACACTAAGGTAAGGGAGTACACATGAAGTTCACAATTACTGCAAAATGAATTATACAGCGCATTCCCTGTAAATACCTGATATCAATTGAGAACATATAAATCATCAAAAGGCCAAGATGACAGTAGACCTGTAAATCACAGGACTGAGGTTTGTAGTTAGATTGCTGTCAGTCAAGGAAATTGGCCGATGATATATTGCAGATGTGTCTTGGTAACAGTGCAGCGGTAAAGGGAAGTAGCACTCACGTAAACATCGCAGAAGGTATTGCTGTAAACGGTATGACCCTAATTGTTGTGGGTATACAAACTCACGAAAAACTATGTGATATGTAACAATTTATCCATATTTAGGTTACTAGAAGATTGAGAGGATTAATGTCAGTATTCAGGAAGCTTTTAAAGGTACGTCTGCCCTTATTCGAACTCTGTACCAAAGTTGTACTTTAGTATATCTGTTGAGAAATAAGTATGAGTTTGCAGTTAAGCGTATTTGGTGGTCAGATATACATGTATCACAATGTTTGGAAGAATTACAGTCAAGGATGTCAATCGGTGTAAGTAAAATTTTTGCTCTTATTTCGAAACTAGCTCAGGGAAATTGGCTGATTTGTATTTAAGTGCTTTACATTGATTATCAGGATAACAAAAGTACTTGTGGAGCAAGATATGGAGGGACTTATTTCATTAAATGATATGTGTTAAGCGAAAAACATATCCGATACTGTATATGGTTAATGAAAGGAAGAGTAAGCAATATATATTTAAAGGTAACCAGTGAAGACCTCATTTAACCTCTTATCAGTCAAGATTAACCTTAATTTTCATATCTGTCGAAATATAACTGACAAATGGAAAAGGCAACGCCAACATCACGTCTCATGTAAACGCAACATTAAACAGACAACACAGCGCGAAACCCTAATGAAACTATCCTTTCGGTATATTTCTATCATTTCGGCTACCAGGTGTGGTTTTTGTAAGGTGTGTTAATATTTTACAAGTGTATTACATACTTATACATTAATTAACCCTCATTTTCCTAGATATATGAATATAACTGATCACCATACTATATTCAGCAGAATAAAATGCTGCAGATCCTGCTCAGCAGACAAGGTTGGATGGCATGGCTTATATAACCATCCACCCACCCCCTTACAATTCGTGTAATTTAGATAAAATTAAAACTTTTTAGTTCATGATATCACCAGTAGAAAAATTATCCAGTTTTCAGAAAATTTATAGTTTTATCTATTGGTCTCTGTTGACATATCCTAACTAATAAATTGATAACTTATTAGAAGATCGTAGCCCCCCCCACACACACATATATATATATATATATATATATATATATATATATATATATATATATATATATATACCGAAAGTAATTGTCATGTCACACAAAGTCTACATCAGTGACCACAGGTATTTTTGTAATCCTAACTTGCTCTATTTCACTGGGAACCATTGCACAAAGCTAGTTTCTGTGTGGAACTTTTACCATGTACTGTTTATACAATAGGAATGAATGGGAGAGTGTAATTTGCCTCATTATTCTAATATGTTAAGAAAGTTCTAAAGAAGGTTATGAAGTTCAAGAAAAGTGTGGGCAAATATGAAAATAGGTAAGTCTTGTAAAAGAAGAATTATAAAATACTGAATGTCCACATTATCTTACAACCAGCCTCCCAACTCAGTTTTAAACTTCAACCCTTCAGATCTTCACTGATCAGAATCTACACTTCTCAGACAACTACACTTCTCAGAGAAACACAAGTCATACTCTGATGCATATGCTCGGGACATCATTGATTGATACACCACAAACACCATTTCAACGTATCCCAAGACCCTTCATGCCTACTGACCATCTACTACTGAATTTCTTTACACTATCTTGCTCATAGATGCACACACATCAAAACACTATGACCTGTTCTTGAGGCAAGAGCATAGAATAGTGTGTATTTATCTTTTCTTTCTTTTTTATTTCATACAATTCGCCATTTCCCTCGTTAGTGAGGTAGCGCTAAGAACAGAGGACTGGGCCTTTGAGGGAATATCCTCACCTGGCCCCCTTCTCTGTTCCTTCTTTTGGAAAAAAAAAAAAAAAAACGAGAGGGGAGGATTTCCAGCCCCCCGCTCCCTTCCCTTTTAGTCGCCTTCTACGACACGCAGGGAATACATGGGAGGTATTCTTTTTCCCATATCCCCGGGATAATGTGTGTGTGTGTGTATGTATATATATATATATATATATATATATATATATATATATATATATATATATATATATATATATATTCTTTCTTTTTCTTTCTTTTACACTATTCGCCATTTCCCGCGTTGGCGAGGTAGCGTTAAGAACAGAGGACTGGGCCTTTTTTTGGAATATCCTCACCTGGCCCCCTCTGTTCCTTCTTTTGGAAAAAAAAAAAAGAAAAAAAAAAAAAAGAAAAGAAAGGAAACAGACAAAAGAAATGGCCCAACCTCCCCCCCCCCCCCCCCATACACATGTATATACATACGTCCACACACGCAAATATACATACCTACACAGCTTTCCATGGTTTACCCCAGACGCTTCACATGCCTTGATTCAATCCACTGACAGCACGTCAACCCCGGTATACCACATCGCTCCAATTCACTCTATTCCTTGCCCTCCTTTCACCTTCCTGCATGTTCAGGCCCCGATCACACAAAATCTTTTTCACTCCATCTTTCCACCTCCAATTTGGTCTCCCTCTTCTCCTTGTTCCCTCCACCTCCGACACATATATCCTCTTGGTCAATCTTTCCTCACTCATCCTCTCCATGTGCCCAAACCACTTCAAAACACCCTCTTCTGCTCTCTCAACCACGCTCTTTTTATTTCCACACATCTCTCTTACCATTACGTTACTTACTCGATCAAACCACCTCACACCACACATTGTCCTCAAACATCTCATTTCCAGCACATCCATCCTCCTGCGCACAACTCTATCCATAGCCCACGCCTCACAACCATACAACATTGTTGGAACCACTATTCCTTCAAACATACCCATTTTTGCTTTCCGAGATAATGTTCTCGACTTCCACACATTCTTCAAGGCCCCCAGGATTTTCGCCCCCCTCCCCCACCCTATGATCCACTTCCGCTTCCATGGTTCCATCCGCTGCCAGATCCACTCCCAGATATCTAAAACACTTCACTTCCTCCAGTTTTTCTCCATTCAAACTCACCTCCCAATTGACTTGACCCTCAACCCTACTGTACCTAATAACCTTGCTCTTATTCACGTTTACTCAACTTTCTTCTTCCACACACTTTTCCAAACTCAGTCACCAGCTTCTGCAGTTTCTCACATGAATCAGCCACCAGCGCTGTATCATCAGCGAACAACAACTGACTCACTTCCCAAGCTCTCTCATCCCCAACAGACTTCATACTTGCCCCTCTTTCCAAAACTCTTGCATTTACCTCCCTAACAACCCTATCCATAAACAAATTAAACAACCATGGAGACATCACACACCCCTGCCGCAAACCTACATTCACTGAGAACCAATCACTTTCCTCTCTTCCTACACGTACACATGCCTTACATCCTCGATAAAAACTTTTCACTGCTTCTAACAACTTTCCTCCCACACCATATATTCTTAATACCTTCCACAGAGCATCTCTATCAACTCTATCATATGCCTTCTCCAGATCCATAAATGCTACATACAAATCCATTTGCTTTTCTAAGTATTTCTCACATACATTCTTCAAAGCAAACACCTGATCCACACATCCTCTACCACTTCTGAAACCACACTGCTCTTCCCCAATCTGATGCTCTGTACATGCCTTCACCCTCTCAATCAATACCCTCCCATATAATTTACCAGGAATACTCAACAAACTTATACCTCTGTAATTTGAGCACTCACTCTTATCCCCTTTGCCTTTGTACAATGGCACTATGCACGCATTCCGCCAATCCTCAGGCACCTCACCATGAGTCATACATACATTAAATAACCTTACCAACCAGTCAACAATACAGTCACCCCCTTTTTTAATAAATTCCACTGCAATACCATCCAAACCTGCTGCCTTGCCGGCCTTGCCGGCTTTCATATATATATATGTTTATTATTATTTTTCATATATATTCGCCACTTCCCGCGGTAATGAGGTAGCGTTAAGAACAGAGGACTGAGCCTTAGAGGGAATATCCTCACTTGGCTCCTTCTCTGTTCCTTCTTTTGAAAAATTGAAAATATGAGAGGAGGATTTCCAGCCTCCTGCTCCCTCCCCCTTTAGTCGCCTTCTATGACACGCAGGGATTATGTGGGAAGTATTATTATTATCATTATTATTATTATTATAATATTCGATCGCCATTTCCCACATCAGCAAGTTAGCACCAGGAAACAGATATAGAAAGATCCATCCACTCATATACACGCATATGTACATACACATACCTATACATACCTATTCATATCTACATATACAAACATATACATACACATACTTATACACAAACATATGGATATATACACATATACATATTCTTACTTGCTTGCCTTCGTCCATTCCCAGTGCTACCCTGTCCCACAGGAAACAGCATTGCTACCTGCATTGCCGAGGAAGTGCCAGAAAAACAGACAAAAAGGCCACATTTGTTCACACTCAGCTGTAGTTTCTGTGCATTACATATGACAGCTAGAGACTGAGTGTGTACGAAAGTGGCCTTTTTTGTCTGTTTTCCTGGTGCTACCTCGCTGAAGCAGGGATAGCAATGCTGTTTCCTGTGGGGCAGGGTAGCTCCAGGAATGGATGAAGGCAAGCAAGTATGAATATGTACATGAGTATATATGTATATGTCTTTGTATGTATATGTGCTGGAAATGAGATGTTTGAGGACAATATGTGGTGTGAGGTGGTTTGATCAAGTAAGTAATGTAAGGGTAAGAGAGATGTGTGGAAATAAAAAGAGCGTGGTTGAGAGAGCAGAAGAGGGTGTTTTGAGATGGTTTGGGCACATGGAGAGAATGAGTGAGGAAAGATTGACCAAGAGGATATATGTGTCGGAGGTGGAGGGAACGAGGAGAAGTGGGAGACCAAATTGGAGGTGAAAAGATGGAGTGAAAAAGATTTTGAGTGATCGGGGCCTGAACATGCAGGAGGGTGAAAGGCGGGCAAGGAATAGAGTGAATTGGATCGATGTGGTATACTGTGGTCGATGTGCTGTCAGTGGATTGAATCAGGGCGTGTGAAGCGTCTGCGGTAAACCATGGAAAGTTGTGTGGGGCCTGGATGTGGAAAGGGAGCTGTGGTTTCGGGCATTATTGCATGACAGCTAGAGACTGAGTGTGAACGAATGGGGCCTTTGTTGTCTTTTCCTAGCGCTACCTTGCACACATGAGGGGGGAGGGGGATGTTATTCCATGTGTGGCGAGGTGGCGATGGAAATGAATAAAGGCAGACAGTGTGAATTGTGTGCATGTGTATATATGTATGTGTCTGTGTGTGTATATATATGTGTACATTGAGATGTATGGGTATGTATATTTGCGTGTGTGGACGTGTATGTATATACATGTGTATGGGGGTGGGTTGGGCCATTTCTTTCGTCTGTTTCCTTGTGCTACCTTGCAAACGCAAGAGACAGCGACAAAGCAAAATAAATAAGTATAAATATGTATATATATATATATATATATATATATATTTTATTTTGCTTTGTCGCTGTCTCCCGCGTTTGCTAGGTAGCGCAAGGAAACAGACGAAAGAAATGGCCCAACCCATATACATGTATATACATACACGTCCTCACACTCAAATATACATACCTCTACATCTCAATGTACACATATATATACACATGCACATAATTCATACTGTCTGCCTTTATTTATTCCCATCGCCACCTCGCCATACATGGAATAACATCCCCCTCCCCCCTCATGTGTGCGAGGTAGCGCTAGGAAAAGACAACAAAGGCCCCATTCGTTCACACTCAGTTTCTAGCTGTCATGTAATAATGCCCGAAACCACAGCTCCCTTTCCGCATCCAGGCCCCACACAACTTTCCATGGTTTACCCCAGACGCTTTACATGCCCTGATTCAATCCATTGACAGCACGTCGACCCCGGTATACCACATCAATCCAATTCACTCTATTCCTTGCCCGCCTTTCACCCTCCTGCATGTTCAGGCCCCGATCACTCAAAATCTTTTTCACTCCATCTTTCCACCTCCAATTTGGTCTCCCACTTCTCCTCGTTCCCTCCACCTCCGACACATATATCCTCTTGGTTAATCTTTCCTCACTCATTCTCTCCATGTGCCCAAACCATTTCAAAACACCCTCTTCTGCTCTCTCAACCATACTCTTTTTATTTCCACACATCTCTCTTACCCTTACATTACTTACTCGATCAAACCACCTCACACCACATTGTCCTCAAACATCTCATTTCCAGCACATCCATCCTCCTGCGCACAACTCTATCCATAGCCCACACCTCGCAACCATACAACATTGTTGGAACCACTATTCCTTCAAACATAGCCATTTTTGCTTTCCGAGATAATGTTCTCGACTTCCAAACATTCTTCAAGGCTCCCAGGATTTTCGCCCCCTCCCCCACCCTATGAATCACTTCCGCTTCCATGGTTCCATCCGCTGCCAGATCCACTCTCAGATATCTAAAACACTTTACTTCCTCCAGTTTCTCTCTATTCAAAGTTGACACAACCCACCACAACAGTGACAAAAATTGGGTGGCCATTTTATTTTCATAGCCAGCTTAAAGGTCATAGTCACTCACAGTGGCTTCACCTCTCAAATGGTGAAACATTATCAAAGTAAGTCTCATGTACTAAGGGGACATAGGGGAATTTTCTTAGGTTTATATTGGTTTCTAGATGTGTTTCACCTTATGTTACCACCTAAGTATTCTGATTACCCATGAATCATCATCCAAAAGATGATAGATTTTGCATCATCCAAAAAGTTAAACACACTAGCATCCTGTTGATGCTATATTTGTCAACTGCTTCAAGAGTTCATGAAAAATCCATTTTGCATCATACGATGTGTGAGCTGTAAGATTTTATAACATGATAAATACTTACTGTAGAGTGTAGGTGGTGTGTAATCATTTTTCATTTGATATGGTTGGGATTGATGTACAAACATTGAAATACAACCAGAATTAGCATGTATATAATATAGTATTAATATAGGCATTTGTGATATGAAGTAATTGTGAACAGTCTTATCGAGGACCCTGTCATAGGGTTACATAATTTTAATGAGTGTTATGGCATTCCTTAAAACCTTTATCATTGAATGGATTATTTTATTTCAACTGAAATAGTTTTTTATATAAGTATTTGATATATTAATGTATGATATGTTACCATTCCTTGATTACATGAGATTATGTATGTTTGACTTTACATTTTTCCCTCAGTATATATGTTGGCATATCGTGCTGGGTATGTTGAGCTTGTGGGAGTGATTCCATGGCTAACTAATCTAAGACAAGCATCAAGAATCACAACCATACATAGTCCAACTAAGAGGTCTTATTTACAGTCTCCACTCTACCATTTTCTTGGTAATTATGCATCTTAGTATTATTACTTGTATTCATTTACTGTCTCATTGTACCCTATAGCTTTCTTCCTCAGTTTTCAGAGTTCAGGGAGGAAGTTTTACAGTTGTAGGGCCTCATCTCTTGAACTGTCTTGGATGTAATGTATCTTTATAATTTTTTGGACATTGCCGGTAATGATAATGTCATCACATAGCCTATGTAGTTTTTTGTATACTGCCAGCAATGATTATTTAATCCCTTATCAAATTCCATATAAATACTACTCCAGTACAGTAAAATATACTTTTTACATTTTTCCAACAAGAATATTTCTTAGTTACATGCCACAGGCTCTGGTTGCTCTTTCATATTTCATGAAGAACTATGTCATCGTTGGTATAATGATTTATTAACTTGAAGGTTGTAATCAAGTCCACCCTAACTTTTGTCTTTTCCTTGGTATAGGATAGATTTAGTAAAGAATGGTGAGAGAAATGAAACTAGGGGAATGGAAGAGAAGTGGAAGATGTGTATTGAAGAAGTGCCTGAATATGCAATTAAAGAGTGTAGCATACAGAAGATGAGATGTGGACATATGGGAAAGGGTGGTGAGTGGTTGAATTAATAAGTCAAGTTGTTTGTGAAGCAGAAAAGGGAGGTCTATGGTTAGAATCTGATGGGAAGAAATACACGAGAAAGTGGCCAGAGGTCACAGCAAAGGTTCATGATGTGATAAGAAGGGCCAATGAGAAAAGGTAGGAGAGCATTGATAAAGGAAATAAATAAGATGTGAGCAGCAGGAGAGGACCTCAGTTGGTGAGTATATTGGTAACTTGCTTTCTGAACTGCTGAGATCTAATTGTTTTTTAAATCTGTGCAGATAACAGGCAATCATGTTCCCCTCGAACCTTTATTGTCCTTTGACTGACCTGACAGGCCTCACAGCCAAAGTTATATTCTGTGATTATTGTATAGAAACTAAAAAAAGAAAACAGACATTTTTTTTCTACAGAATTTTAATTGCACATTGACTTGCATTTTTTGACTTAGAATTTTTATGATGTTGGTAACTGAACCGCAACTGCTACTGTACTTGTTTAGTCTTAGCATAACTATTGCAACAGGCTTGTGTGGGCTGAGCATGGCAGCTGCAACTGTACTTTTACGGGTTGCCTCTTTGAACATCATTTGAATTTGAAGGCACATTTTTTTCCATATGCTGAGATTCCTATTGTCATAAACAGTTGTAATTAACGTCAGGAAAAAAATTCTTTTTGTCAGTCACCCATATAACACGGGTAAGGTATTATTATGACCCTCTTGGGCATATGTGCCCTCTACTTTCCACAACAGCTGTGCAGCAGATATAGCCCAGTAAATATGTAGTTATCTCTGGGGCACTAATGGTAATGATTTCAATTCAAATTCATGTTAAGTGTGATTTTGATCTCAATAGGAAAGTGGTTTTAATTATGATACAGAGGAACTAGAGTGAAATATTCTGGAACAAGTGAGGACAGGCATATGTGTAGATGTCTTGAGTAATTGTGCATTGAATACAATAATGTATATGAAATGGTGAATACTGTACCTATCTAAAAATTATGAAATAAAATGCAATGAATAAGTGATATATCTGAAAATTACATAAAAAGTTGCATGTGAAAATAATTTGGTGTGTAAGGAATTGTTTTACATAGTGATCAAATATTATTCACTGCATATCATGTTATAGAGTCTTGAAAAATGTGAAAGATATTTTTTTTTCCCCCCACCACATTAGCAAGGTAGCATAAAGAACAGAGGACTAAGCCTTTAAAGGAAAATCCTCACTTGCCCCCTTCTCTGTTCCTTCTTTTGGAAACTAAAAACAAGGGGAGGATTTCCGGGCCCCTGCTCCCACCTCTTTTAGTTGCCTTCTGTGAAAGGCCGGGAATACATAGGAAGTATTCTTTCTCCCCTATCCCCAGAGATATATGAATATGTATATGTATATATTTTTTTTTCTCATATATATTCACCCTTTCCCACGTTAGCAAGGTAGCATTAAGAACAGAGGACCGAGCCTAAGAGGGAAATTCCTCACTTGGCCCACTTCTCTGTCCTTTCTTTTGGAAAGGTAAAAACTAGAGGGGAAAATATACAGATATAAATATATATGTAAGCATAAGTGAGTCTTGGAGTGGATAAGGGGGTGAGGTTTATGGGAGCACTGAAGAATGTTTGGAGGGAGAAATAGTTGTTTAGGAGGGCAAAGATGGGCGTGTTTGAAGGTGCAATTTTCCTCACAATGTTATGTAGATGTGAGGCATGGGCTCTGGATGGGGTTGTATGGAGGAGGGTGGATGTATTGGAAATGAAAATGTTTGAGGACTATGTGGTGTAAGATGGTTTGATCAAGTAAGTACTAAAAGGGCAAGATAGAAGTGAGGTAATAAAGAGAGTGTAGTTTAGAGCTGAAAAGGGTATGCTGAAATGGTTTACACATATGGGGTGAATGAGTAAGTAAAGGCTAACAAAGAGGACACATGTATCAGAAGTAGAGAGAACAGGGAGGCCAAATTGGAGATAGAAGGATGGAGTGAGAAACATTTTGAGCAATTGGGGCCAGAACATGCAGGAGTGTGAAAGGCATGCATGGGGTAGATTATATTGGAATGATGTTGTATAATGGGTTGATATGCTAGTCAGTGGTCTGACCCAGGACATGTGAAGTGTTCAGGGTAAATCATGGAAAAATCTGTGGGGCCTAGTTTTGGTTAGGGAGCTGTGGTTTCAGTGTCTCCTTAACCTCAAATAAGGTAAGTCTGCCTTATATTTTCTTAACTTTTCATTATATTTGCTATTAATTGATAAAATATTTTTTGATAAACCTATGTCTTGTGGACCCAGTATGGGACGTATTTAGGGAAGCAGTGATGGCTTGCACAAAAGATAAAAGATGCTTGTGGCATGAGAAGCATGTGAGGTGGGCAGATTAGAAAGGGTAGTGAGTGGTGGGATGAAGAAGTAAGATTATTAGTGAAAGAGACAAGAGACGCTTTTGGACAAGTTTTGCAGGGAAATAGTGCAAATGACTGGGAGATGTATAAAAGAAAGAGGCAGGAGGTCAAGAGAAAGGTGCAAGAGGTGTAAAAGAGGGCAAATGAGAGTTGGGGTAAGAGAGTATCATTAAATTTTTGGGAGAATAAGATGTTTTGGAAGGAGGTAAATAAAGTGCATTAGACAAGAGAACAAATGGGAACATTGGTGAAGGGGGCTAATGGGGAGGTGATAACAAGTAGTGGGATGTGAGAAGGAGATGGAGTGAGTATTTTGAAGGTTTGTTAAATGTGTTAGATGATAGAGTGGCAGATATAGGGTGTTTTGGTCGAGGTGGTGTGCGAAGTGAGAGGGTTAGGGATAATGATTTTGTAAAGAGGGAAGAGGTAGTTAAAGCTTTGCGGAAGATGAAAGCCGGCAAGGCAGCAGGTTTGGACGGTATTGCAGTGGAGTTTATTGAAAAAGGGGGTGACTGGGTTGTTGACTGGTTGATAAGTATATTTAATGTATGTATGACTCATGGTGAGGTGCCTGAGGATTGTCAGAATTCATGCATAGTGCCATTGTACAAAGGCAAAGGGGATAAAGGTGAGTGCTCAAATTACAGAGGTATAAGTTTGTTGAGTATTCCTGAGAAATTATATGGGAGGGTATTGATTGAGGGGGTGAAGGCATGTACAGAGTATCAGATTGAGGAAGAGCAGTGCAGTTTTAGAAGTGGTAGAGGATGTGTGGATCAGTTGTTTCAAATGAAGACTGTATGTGAGAAATACTTAGTAAAGCAAATGGATTTGTATGTGGCATTTATGGATCTGGAGAAGGCATATGATAGAGTTGATAGAGATGCTCTGTTGAAGGTGTTAAGAATATATGGTGTGGAAGGCAAGTTGTTAGAAGCAGTGAAAAGTTTTTATCGAGGATGTAAGGCATGTGTGCGAGTGGGAAGAGAGGAAAGTGATTGGTTCTCAGTAAATGTCGGTTTGCAGCAGGGGTGCGTGATGTCTCCATGGTTGTTTGATTTGTTTATGGTTGAGATTAGGGAGGTGATTGCAAGAGTTTTGGAAAGAGGGGCTAGTATGCAGTCTGTTGTGGATGAGAGTGAGCTTGGGAAGTGAGTCAGTTGTTGTTCGTTGATGATACAGCACTGATGGCTGATTCGGGTGAGAAACTGCAGAAGCTAGTGACTGAGTTTGATAAAGTGTGTGAAAGAAGAAAGTTGAGAGTAAATGTGAATAAGAGCAAGGTTATTAGGTACAGTAGGGTTTAGGGACAAGTCAATTGGGAGGTAAGTTTGAATGGAGAAAAACTGGAGGAAGTGAAGTGTTTTAGATATCTCGGAGTGGATTTGGCAGCGGATGGAACAATGGAAGTGGAAGTGAGTCACAGGGTAGGGGAGGGGGCAAAAGTTCTGGGAGCGTTGAAAAATGTGTGGAAGGCGAGAACATTATCTCGGAAAGCAAAAATGGTTATGTTTGAAGGAATAGTGGTTCCAACAATGTTATGTGGTTGCGAGGCGTGGGCTATAAATAGAGTTGTGCGGAGGAGGGTGGATGTGTTGGAAATGAGGTGTTTGAGGATAATATGTGGTGTGAGGTGGTTTGATCGAGTAAGTAATGAAAGGGTAAGAGAGATGTGTGGTAATAAAAAGAGTGTGGTTGAGAGAGCAGAAGAGGGTGTTTTGAAATGGTTTGGTCACATGGAGAGAATGAGTGAGGAAAGATTGACCAAGAGGATATATGTGTCAGAGGTGGAGGGAACAAGAAGTGGGAGACCAAATTGGAGGTAGAAAGACGGAGGGAAATAGATATTGAGCGATCGGGGCCTGAATATGCAGGATGGTGAAAGGCGTGCAAGGAATAGAGTGAATTGGGACGATGTGGTATACCGGGGTCGACGTGCTGTCAGTGGATTGAACCAGGGCATGTGAAGTGTCTGGGGTAAACCATGGAAAGTTTTGTGGGGCCTGAATGTGGAAAGGGAGCTGTGGTTTTGGTGCATTATACATGACAGCTAGAGACTGGTTGTGAACGAATGTGTCCTTTGTTGTCTTTTCCTAGCGCTACCTCGTGCGCATGCGGGGGAAGGGGGTTGTCATTTCATGTGTGGCAGGGTGGCGACGGGAATGAATAAAGGCAGCAAGTATGAATTATGTACATGTGTATATATGTATATGTCCATGTATGTATATATATGTATACGTTGAAATGTATAGTTATGTATATGTGCATGTGTGGACGTGTATGTATATACATGTGTATGTGGGTGGGTTGGGCCATTCTTTTGTATGTTTCCTTGCGCTACCTCGCTGACACGGGAGACAGTGACAAAGTATAATAAATGAATAAATAAATATTTTTTTTTTTACTCTGTTATATGCACCAGTCATGGTCATTTCACGTGCTCTTTATATCTCCCAATCCAAACCAGTTACCCATTTAACACTCAGCCCTGAGTGGGAGATGAATATCTGGATTGGCATGTGATTTATAGTCATCATCACTAGCCACTTCACAACTGAAGCTGATGTGCAGGATTTATGTGTATTAGATTGATTTAACCTGCCCTTCAAGGTGATATTTCAGTGATTTGTTCTTTTTCTATAGTTTCTGTAGATGAGATTCCGTCATATTATTTACCTTTACAGGAACCCATAATTACACCCCTGAATTATCATCTAGAAATATGGCAACAGTTCGTCATTTGAATCAACAAGAAGCTATCAATGTGGACCAGGAGTTATTTAATGATTATCAGTTCAGTGTTGATCAGCTGATGGAGTTGGCAGGTCTCAGTTGTGCTCATGCTATTGCTCAGGTAGGTCACAGTAACAAGTTTCTACATGTTTGGATGTATGATATATTTTATGTTAACATCCATGTCAGAAAGTTGAACACTGTGTTAATAAACTCTTATTATCTAAAACTTTTTTAGTTTTTGAGCAAATAAGTTTTGGAACAAGGAAGAATACATTGGTGGTATGATATGAAGGCCTAGCAGAGAAAGTGATAGAAAGTGAGAATAAATGTAGTAAGTGTCATTATAAATGCAAAATTAGATTTCAGAGAACGTACTGAGATGAAACTATCTAGTCAACTGGTAAGTGGTATGATTCTGAGAACTTTTACTGCAAGAGGTGGAAAATGTATTGAATGGAATGTTAGATATATATATATATATATATATATATATATATATATATATATATATATTTTTTTTTTTTTTTTTTTTTTTTTTTTTTTTGCCGCTGTCTCCCGCGTTTGCGAGGTAGCGCAAGGAAACAGACGAAAGAAATGGCCCAACCCACCCCCATACACATGTATATACATACGTCCACACACGCAAATATACATACCTACACAGCTTTCCATGGTTTACCCCAGACGCTTCACATGCCCTGATTCAATCCACTGACAGCACGTCAACCCCGGTATACCACATCGATCCAACTCACTCTATTCCTTGCCCTCCTTTCACCCTCCTGCATGTTCAGGCCCCGATCACACAAAATCTTTTTCACTCCATCTTTCCACCTCCAATTTGGTCTCCCACTTCTCCTCGTTCCCTCCACCTCCGACACGTATATCCTCTTGGACAATCTTTCCTCACTCATTCTCTCCATGTGCCCAAACCATTTCAAAACACCCTCTTCTGCTCTCTCAACCACGCTCTTTTTATTTCCACACATCTCTCTTACCCTTACGTTACTTACTCGATCAAACCACCTCACACCACACATTGTCCTCAAACATCTCATTTCCAGCACATCCATCCTCCTGCGCACAACTCTATCCATAGCCCACGCCTCGCAACCATACAACATTGTTGGAACCACTATTCCTTCAAACATACCCATTTTTGCTTTCCGAGATAATGTTCTCGACTTCCACACATTCTTCAAGGCTCCCAGAATTTTCGCCCCCTCCCCCACCCTATGATCCACTTCCACTTCCATGGTTCCATCCGCTGCCAGATCCACTCCCAGATATCTAAAACACTTTACTTCCTCCAGTTTTTCTCCGTTCAAACTTACCTCCCAATTGACTTGACCCTCAACCCTACTGTACCTAATAACCTTGCTCTTATTCACATTTACTCTTAACTTTCTTCTTTCACACACTTTACCAAACTCAGTCACCAGCTTCTGCAGTTTCTCACATGAATCAGCCACCAGCGCTGTATCATCAGCGAACAACAACTGACTCACTTCCCAAGCTCTCTCATCCCCAACAGACTTCATACTTGCCCCTCTTTCCAAAACTCTTGCATTCACCTCCCTAACAACCCCATCTATAAACAAATTAAACAACCATGGAGACATCACACACCCCTGCCACAAACCTACGTTCACTGAGAACCAATCACTTTCCTCTCTTCCTACACGTACACATGCCTTACATCCTCGATAAAAACTTTTCACTGCTTCTAACAACTTGCCTCCCACACCATATATTCTTAATACCTTCCACAGAGCATCTCTGTCAACTCTATCATATGCCTTCTCCAGATCCATAAATGCTACATACAAATCCATTTGCTTTTCTAAGTATTTCTCACATACATTCTTCAAGGCAAACACCTGATCCACACATCCTCAACCACTTCTGAAACCACACTGCTCTTCCCCAATCTGGTGCTCTGTACATGCCTTCACCCTCTCAATCAACAGAGAAGAGGTAGTAAAAGCTTTGCGGAAGATGAAAGCCGGCAAGGCAGCAGGTTTGGATGGTATTGCAGTGGAATTTATTAAAAAAGGGGGTGACTGTATTATTGACTGGTTGGTAAGGTTATTTAATGTATGTATGACTCATGGTGAAGTGCCTGAGGATTGGCGGAATGCGTGCATAGTGCCATTGTACAAAGGCAAAGGGGATAAGAGTGAGTGCTCAAATTACAGAGGTATATATATATTTTTTTTTTTTTTTTTTTTTTTTTTTTTTTTTTTTATACTTTGTCGCTGTCTCCCGCGTCTGCGAGGTAGCGCAAGGAAACAGACGAAAGAAATGGCCCCCCCCCCCCCATACACATGTACATACACATGTCCACACACGTGTATACATACCTACACAGCTTTCCATGGTCCACCCCAGACGCCTCACATGCCTTGATTCACTCCACTGACAGCACGTCAACCCCTGTATACCACATCGCTCCAATTCACTCTATTCCTTGCCCTCCTTACACCCTCCTGCATGTTCAGGCCCCGATCACACAAAATCTTTTTCACTCCATCTTTCCACCTCCAATTTGGTCTCCCTCTTCTCCTCGTTCCCTCCACCTCCGACACATATATCCTCTTGGTCAATCTTTCCTCACTCATTCTCTCCATGTGCCCAAACCATTTCAAAACACCCTCTTCTGCTCTCTCAACCACGCTCTTTTTATTTCCACACATCTCTCTTACCCTTACGTTACTTACTCGATCAAACCACCTCACACCACACATTGTCCTCAAACATCTCATTTCCAGCACATCCATCCTCCTGCGCACAACTCTATCCATAGCCCACGCCTCGCAACCATACAACATTGTTGGAACCACTATTCCTTCAAACATACCCATTTTTGCTTTCCGAGATAATGTTCTCGACTTCCACACATTTTTCAAGGCTCCCAAAATTTTCGCCCCCTCCCCCACCCTATGATCCACTTCCGCTTCCATGGTTCCATCCGCTGACAGATCCACTCCCAGATATCTAAAACACTTCACTTCCTCCAGTTTTTCTCCATTCAAACTTACCTCCCAATTGACTTGACCCTCAACCCTACTGTACCTAATAACCTTGCTCTTATTCACATTTACTCTTAACTTTCTTCTTCCACACACTTTACCAAACTCAGTCACCAGCTTCTGCAGTTTCTCACATGAATCAGCCACCAGCGCTGTATCATCAGCGAACAACAACTGACTCACTTCCCAGGCTCTCTCATCCCCAACAGACTTCATACTTGCCCCTCTTTCCAGGACTCTTGCATTTACCTCCCTAACAACCCCATCCATAAACAAATTAAACAACCATGGAGACATCACACACCCCTGCCGCAAACCTACATTCACTGAGAACCAATCACTTTCCTCTCTTCCTACACGTACACATGCCTTACATCCTCGATAAAAACTTTTCACTGCTTCTAACAACTTGCCTCCCACACCATATATTCTTAATACCTTCCACAGAGCATCTCTATCAACTCTATCATATGCCTTCTCCAGATCCATAAATGCTACATACAAATCCATTTGCTTTTCTAAGTATTTCTCACATACATTCTTCAAAGCAAACACCTGATCCACACATCCTCTACCACTTCTGAAACCGCACTGCTCTTCCCCAATCTGATGCTCTGTACATGCCTTCACCCTCTCAATCAATACCCTCCCATATAATTTACCAGGAATACTCAACAAACTTATACCTCTGTAATTTGAGCACTCACTCTTATCCCCTTTGCCTTTGTACAATGGCACTATGCACGCATTCCGCCAATCCTCAGGCACCTCACCATGAGTCATACATACATTAAATAACCTTACCAACCAGTCAATATATATATATATATATATATATATATATATATATATATATATATATATATATATATATATATATATTTTTTTTTTTTTTTTTTTTTTTTTTTCTCATACTATTCGCCATTTTCCGCGATAGCGAGGTAGCGTTAAGAACAGAGGACTGGGCCTTTGAGGGAATATCCTCACCTGGCCCCCTTCTCTGTTCCTTCTTTTGGAAAATTAAAAAAAAACGAGAGGGGAGGATTTCCAGCCCCCCGCTCCCTTCCCTTTTAGTCGCCTTCTACGACACGCAGGGAATACGTTGGAAGTATTCTTTCTCCCCTATCCCCAGGGATATATATATATATATATATATATATATATATATATATATATATATATATATATATATATATATATATATATATATATCCCTGGGGATAGGAGAGAAAGAATGCTTCCCACGCATTCCTCATGTGTCATAGAAGACGACTAAAGAGGATGGGAGCGGGGGGCTAGAAACCCTCCCTTCCTTGTATTTTAACTTTCAAAACGGGGAAACAGAAGAAGGAGTCACACGGGAAGTGCTCATCCTCCTCGAAGGCTCAGATTGGGGTGTCTAAATGTCTGTGGATGTAACCAAGATGAGAAAAAAGGAGAGATAGGTAGTATGTTTGAGGAAAGGAACCTGGATGTTTTGGCTCTGAGTGAAACGAAGCTCAAGGGTAAAGGGGAAGAGTGGTTTGGGGAATGTTTTGGGAGTAAAGTCAAGGGTTAGTGAAAGGACAAGAGCAAGGGAAGGAGTAGCACTACTCCTGAAACAGGAGTGGTAGGAGTATGTGATAGTGTAAGAAAGTAAAATCTAGATTGATAAGGGTAAAACTGAAAGTTGATGGAGAGAGATGGGTGATTATTGGTGCATATGCACTTGGGCATGAGAAGAAAGATCATGAGAGGTAAGTGTTTTGGTTGCAGCTGAGTGAGTGTGTTAGTAGTTTTGATGCACGAGACCGGGTTATAGTGATTGGTGATTTGAATGCAATGGTGAGTAATGTGGCAGTTGAGGGAATAATTGGTGTACATGGGGTGTTCAGTGTTGTAAATGGAAATGGTGAAGAGCTTGTAGATTTATGTGCTGAAAAAGGACTGGTGATTAGGAATACCTGCTTTAAAAAGAGAGATATACATAAGGATACGTTTGTAAGTAGGAGAGATGACCAGAGAGCGTTATTGGATTACGTGTCAATTGATAGGCACGCGAAAGAGAGACTTTTGAATGTTAATGTGCTGAGAGGTGCAACTGGAGGGATGACCGATCATTATCTTTTGGAGGCAAAGGTGTAGATTTGTAGAGGTTTTCAGAAAAGAAGAGAGAATGTTGGGGTGAAGAGAGTGGTGAGAGTAAGTGAGCTTGGGAAGGAGACTTGTGTGAGGAAGTACCAGGAGAGACTGAGTATAGAATGGAAAAAGGTGAGAACAAAGGATGTAAGGGGAGTTGGGGAGGAACGGGATGTATTAAGGGAAGCTGTGGTGGCTTGTGCAAAAGATTCTTGTGGCATGAGAGGCGTGGGAGGTGGGCAGATTAGAAAGGGTAGTGAGTGGTGGGATGAAGAAGTAAGATTAGTGAAAGAGAAGAGAGAGGCATTTGAATGATTTTTGCAGGGAAATAATGCAAATGACTGGAAGATGTATAAAAGAAAGAGGCAGGAGGTCAAGAGAAAGGTGCAAGAGGCAAAAAAAGAGGGCAAATGAGAGTTGGGGTGAGAGAGTATCATTAAATTTTCGAGGGAATAAAAAGATGTTTTGGAAGGAGGTAAATAAATTGCATAAGACATGGGAACAAATGGGAACATAAGTGTAGGGGGCTAATGGGGAGGTGATAACAAGTAGTGGTGATGTGAAAAGGAGATGGAGTGAGTATTTTGAAGGTTTGTTGAATGTGTTTGATGATAGAGTGGCAGATATAGGGTGTTTTGGTCGAGGTGGTGTGCAAAGTGAGGGTTTAGGGAGAATGATTTGGTAAACAGAGAAGAGGTAGTAAAAGCTTTGCAGAAGATGAAAGGCAGCAAGGCAGCGGGTTTGGATGGTATTTCAGTGGAATTTATTAAAAAAGGGTGGGACTGTATTGATGACTGGTTGGTAAGGTTATTTAATGTATGTATGATTCATGGTGAGGTGCTTGAGGACTTGTAGAATGCTTTCATAGTGCCAGTGTACAAAGGCAAAGGGGATAAAAGTGAGTGCTCAAATTACAGAGGTATAAGTTTGTTGAGTATTCCTGGGAAATTATATGGGAGGGTGATGGCATGTATAGAGCATCAGATTGGGGAAGAGCAGTGTGGTTTCAGAAGTGGTAGAGGATGTGTGGATCAGGTGTTTGCTTTGAAAAATGTATGTGAGAAATACTTAGAAAAGCAAATGGATTTGTATGTAGCATTTATGGATCTGGAGAAGGTATATGATAAGAGTTGATAGAGATGCTCTGTGGAAGGTATTAAGAATATATGGTGTGGGAGGTAAGTTGTTAGAAGCAGCGAAAAGTTTTATCGAGGATGTAAGGCATGTGTACGTGATTGGTTCTCAGTGAATGTTGGTTTGAGGCAGGGTTGCGTGATGTCTCCATGGTTGTTTAATTTGTTTATAGATGGGGTTGTTAGGGAGGTGAATGCAAGTTTTGGAAAGATGGGCAAGTATGCAGTCTGTTGTGGATGAGAGGGCTTGGCAAGTGAGTCAGTTGTTGTTTGCTGATGATACAGCACTGGTGGCTGATTCAGGTGAGAAGCTGCAGAAGCTGGTGACTGTGTATGGTAAAGTATGTGAAAGAAGAAAGCTGAGAGTAAATGTGAATAAGAGCAAGGTTATTAGGTACAGTAGGGTTGAGGGACAAGTCAGTTGGGAGGTAAGGTTGAATGGAGAATAACTGGAGGAAGTGAAGTGTTTTAGATATCTAGGAGTGGA
Source organism: Panulirus ornatus (assembly GCF_036320965.1). NCBI lineage: Eukaryota > Metazoa > Arthropoda > Malacostraca > Decapoda > Palinuridae > Panulirus > Panulirus ornatus. Next base: position 14,398,272 of record NC_092265.1, on the reverse strand, counting down.
TTTGACAGCCAATGGAACCATGGAAGCAGACGTGAGTCACAGGGTGGGGGAGGGGGTGAAAGTTTTAGGAGAGTTGAAAAATGTGTGAAAGGCTAGAACATTATCTCGGAAAACATTAATGGGTATGTTTGAAGGAATAGTGGTTCCAACAATGTTATATGGTTGCGAGGCATGGGCTATAGATAGAGTTGTGCGCAGGAGGATGGATGTGTTGGAAATGAGATGTTTAAGGACAATAAGTGGTGTGAGGTGGTTTGATCGAGTAAGTAATGAAAGGGTAAGAGAGATGTGTGGTAATATAAAGAGTGTGGTTGAGAGAGCAGAGGAGGGTGTTTTGAAATGGTTTGGTCACAAGGAGAGAATGAGTGAGGAAAGATTGACAAAGAGGATATATGCGTCAGAGGTGGAGGGAACGAGAAGTGGGAGACCAAATTGGAGGTGGAAGGATGGAGTGAAAAAGATTTTGAGCGATTGGGGCCTGAATATGCAGGAGGGTGAAAGGCATGCAAGGAATAGAGTGAATTGGAACGATGTGGTATACCGGTGTTGACGTGCTGTCAATGGATTGAACCAGGACATGTGAAGTATCTGGGGTAAACCATGGAAAGTTTTGTGGGGCCTGGATGTGGAAAGGGAGCTGTGGTTTCAGTGCATTATACAGGACAGCTAGAGACTGAGTGTGAACAAATGTGGCCTTTGTTGTCTTTCCCTAGCACTACCTCGCACACGTGCAGGGGGGAGGGGGTTGTCATTTCATGTGTGGCAGGGTGGCAACGGGAATGAATAAAGGCAGCAGGTATGAATTATGTACATGTGTATATATGTATATGTCTCTTTATGTATATATATGTATACGTTGAAATGTATAGGTATGTATATGTGCATGTGTGGACGTGTATGTATATACATGTGTATGTGGGTGGGTTGGGCCATTCTTTCGTTTGTTTCCTTGTGCTACCTCACTAACAGGGGAGACAGCGACAAAGTATTATAAATATAAAAATATATGAGAGCCCAGTCAGGAAACCGGGAGAAATAAGAAACATGCATAGAACAACTACAGAAACATTTTAAAAAATTTACATATCTTTGAAATCAGTCCCACAGGAACCAAGATTCTGTAAATATATAATAAAGGTGGCAGCTAACAAGATTAGACTTATACATCAAGCACAATACATAGTGAGTGCTTCGCATTAACCTGCCATTCTGGTAAAATCTCGTAGTAGGTACTAGTAGGTAAGTACACTCTCTCTCTCTTTATCTTTCTCATGTTGTTATCTCTCTGTGAAAGTAAGTTTTGCATCCACTCAAAGTAAATCTGTAATGTTGAAACTTTTTTACACTTTCAGTCGTATAGTCCCTGCCAGGGCAAGTCAGTGCTGGTGTGTTGTGGTCCTGGGAACAATGGTGGTGATGGTTTGGTATGCTCCAGGCACCTAAGATTGCTTGGATTTTCTCCTGTAATTCTTTACCCAAAGCCAACTGATAAGCCACTTTTCAACAATCTGGTGAAACAGTGTCAGATGTATGGTTTATCATTCATTGATGCAATGCCAGACCCTCAATCTCTAAAAAGGTACGAGTCATCAATGCAGCCTAAGTTTCTCTTGATCTGAGAAGAAAATTTTATAACTTCTTATAGTAGTATGTTATATCTTAAAATAAGGAAGATTAAGGTATTTCTTCTGAGGTAATATTTTTTGTTTCTTAAATCGTAAGTGTCATATAGCTACCATTGTTTCTATCAGTTTAACATGGTAATTTGCAGTAAATGTTTTTTCTCGGTGAGTTAGGTAATCCTTCTGGTAAGAAATTGCATATATTTCCATATTTTCTCATTATGTATGGTGCTATAAGTTTGTTCAGTAAACTAGGAAAAGGTGTAAGGAAACTAGGAAAAGTGTATGCTGAAGTGTTGATTGATAAAGTGATGGATGTAATTAAATGCAAAAAAAAGTGGGGAGCATTGGGGTTTTAGGCAAGTTAGGGGATTTGTACACCAGATTTATGCTCTCAGAATTACTGTGAAAGTATTTAATGAAAGGTAAGAAGTTATATGAAGCTTTTATGGATCTGGAGAAAGCATATGACAGAGTTGAGTGGAAGGCTTTATGATATGTGTTAAGGATATATGGGATGGAGGGATAACTGTTGGATGGTGTAAAGTCTTCAATGAGAGAAGCAAATGCAGGTTGAGCAACAGGTTTGGTATTCATATGGGTATGAGGCAGTACTGTGTGATGGATGGAGTGATAAGAGAAATAAAAACAAAATTAGGGAAAAGGGGTGTCAAAATGGAGTGTTGAGATGAGGTTTGCTTGCTAGTGACAAGCCTGTTTTTGGATGATAGTGTTGTTGGCCAAGAGTGAAGAGGAGTTGCAGAAGGTTATATGCTTGTTTTGTGATGGGTTTAAGCTTAGGCAATTGAAGGTAAATGTAAATAAAAGTAAAGTAATGGTGTTTGAACGGAAACACAGTGAAAGTAGAGATTTGCAAAGCCCTATAGAGCGAAAGAAGAAAGTGTAATAAGCTGTGTTGTAGATATGGAGGGAGAAAGACTGAAAGAGGTAACAGAATTTTAAGTATTTGGTAGATATCTTGGGTAAGTTAGGTAATATGGAAGGAGAGATGAGGGAGACAGGGAGCAGCACAGGATAGGAGAATCACTGGGTCCCTCAATAGAATAATGAAGGGTAGAGGTGTAAGTATAGAAGTGAAAAATGGATTGAGGGACAGCATAGTCCTCCTGACCTTGACCTTTGCAGCTGAAACATGGACATGGATGAATCACAGAGGTCAAGAATCCAGGCTTTGGAAAATAGTAATTCAAGAGGAGCATGTGGTATGACTAGATGGAATAAAGAAAGTAATGAGGGTGTGTACGAGAGATTTATTATGCCAGAAAATGGAAAGGGAATGAATTGTCAAGTGGTAGTGGGTGAAACGTAATACTTTAAGATGGTTGGGCATGTGTAAAGAATGGAAGACAGGGAGTTTACAAGGTAGAGTGGGTGAAATGTAATACTTTAAGATGGTTGGGCATGTGTAAAGAATGGAAGACAGGGAGTTTACAAGGAGAGTATATAGTAGTGCGATTAAAGGGGTTGGTGTGAAAGAAAGACTACCTTTGACATGGGGAAATAAAGTGGAAGAGTACTGGAGGGAGGAAAATGGGGGAAGAATGCTTGAAATGTTGTGTGTGAGGTTGGCATGTAAGAACTGGGATAAGTGGAGACTTTTTCTGTGGCCACCCCCTTGATGGGAGTTCCCAGAGGGAACAGGTATCAGAGATATAGATGGATAATATATATCCATTTTCAAGAAAGTCTAGATTCCTGAAAAGTGTGGTATAGTGTAATTTCTACACATTAGCATATTTTGCATAAGGATATTAGTTTCTTATTGAGTGCAGTGAGTAGAGTTAGTATTTTCCATAACTTTCTTGAACTCTCTGTTTCTTAGAGAATATAGTAAATAGAAAATTATATAAAGGACTTTAGTGATATAATCTCTCTTTGCATCTCTGATGCTCATTCCAATCCCTCAGAGGGATGGCAACAGCAACAGTCTCCATAACTAAAGAACTTCAGTCCTGTTTTTTAGCCTTCAGTGCCTTATCCTTAACAGGCCACTGGCATAGGGCAACTCTAATGGTGTTTGCAGAGGCTCATAACGAATGTTCCCAGTAGCTTGTTCTGTCTGATGCTGTCTAATGTTCCTACCTAAAGCTCCTGCCTAAATGTCCCTACCTACTTCTTCTGTCTACTGCTTCTACTATTTTACAGAAAGACAGGACTAGCACTGGAAAATCTAGAATTATGAAGAATGAGCTCTTTGAGTTAAGTGTTGTCAAGGGTTACATATGACAAGGAGCGATTGTATGTTTGTAGACAGAACGCCAGTAGTCCACATGTTAGTGATGCAGAAAGAAAAGACTGCTACCTGGGTCAGAGGAGTGCTACTTGACATCCATTAACCCTCTTGATATCCAGGTGGGTAGTACTGGTAATATACCTCCCTGGTCATTGGCTGCCTACTAACCAGTGATATAAGTGAATTAATAAGTGATAAACAGTAGAAATGAATATCATAATGGAGAAATAATGAAGTATGAAAATATTTGGTCATCAAATACAGGTAGCAAAACAAACCAACAAACAAAAAATGCACTGCTTGGACACAATCACAAAAATGAAACTGGCCAGAATAAGTAATTTGAAAACTAATATGCTTGCAAAATTTAGCGTATATGAGGAAATAGCAAAATTATAAGATGCTATAAATATGGCAGCAAACTGAAGAGTGATATAAGAGACAGATGTTGAGTAATAACAAATTAAAGAAACTGAAATGTTTAAAAAAAAGCTATCAAACATACTGATCAGAATACAGATATTGCTGCTAAAATCTCAAAATTAAAGACAAACTGTATGAGTTACTCATAGAGAGATAGAAACCTAGTTATCAGACATATGTAAACTATACAAAAATTGGTATTATGTAGAGAAACAATTCTAGAAATGTAAAGGCTGTTGATTAGGAATGTATGTCAAATAGTTGAAGTATATGGCAAGAAAAGTGGACATTGGACTTGGACATGTATTATGTGCAGCCAAAACAGAATTGCAAGCCAACTAAAAAAAAGGACGCAAAGAGTAGAGAGGAAATTAAAGAAGTGAAGGATAATGATGAAATAGAAGAATTGCAAGATGGTAGAAGTGATGGCATAGAAAATGAGGCACCTAAAAGAAAGACAAGGAAAGTTGAGCATCCAACTGATGAGCCCAAAATAGACACCAATAAAAGTGCTGAAGGAAACAAGGACAGAGCTGTAAGACCAAAGAACAAAAGGTAATTGACAACAAATAACTAGAAGAGGAAAATGAAAGGAATCTTGAGATAACATAAATTGATTAAAGAGGATACAAAAACATGTTGACAATACCTGAGGCACAAGCTGATTTAACCAAGAATGTAGATTTCAGCACCCAACAGTATGTAAAAAAAAAAAAAAAAAGTGCTTCATATCAGAGCCTTTGACGCCAGTGCTGATTTAGCCAAGAATGTAGATTTAAGCACCCAGCAGTATGCAAAACAGTGCTTCATTTCAGAGCCCTTGACACCAGAGAGTGTGATAATAAGAGGAATGCAAGTCTTTTCTCCCAGAAATATGCTACAGCTATGACATATATCGTACCAGCAGTTGGGACTCCCTTAAAGGGGTGGCTGTGGGAACAGTCTCCATAAATAAAGAACTCCAGTACCACTTTTTAGATTTTAGTGCCTCGCCTTTAACAGGCCACTCGCAGAGTGCAAGTCTAGCACAGTATTTGCAGAGGTTCCTACTAAAAGTTCCTAATGACTATTACTATCTAATGCTTGTGCCTATTACTTCTAATGTTTCTACTAATAATCATGCATAAATGTTCCAACCTACTACTTCTGCCAACTGCTCCTACCAATCTGCCAAAAGGCTGGGCTAGTGCATAGAGCTCACCACAGGAAAATCTAGAGTTTTGAAGAATGAGCTGCAAGAGTCAAGTGTTTTATATGACAAGGAGATATTGTATGTTCGTGGACAGATTGCCAGTTGTCCATATGTTAGTGAGGCAGAAAGACCAGCACTTACTAAGCAGATATCAATAACCCTCCAGTACTACCCAGATGGTTAGTACTGATAATACACCTCCCTTGTCATTGGCTGCCTACGAACTACTACCTGTGTATCAAAAACACTAACTTTCTTCAAGTTTTCCATTCACATTCACACCCTCAACTAGCCTGTCTCTCTCTTCTGCTACCTAATAACCTTGCTTTTAGTGAAATTTAAATTTCTCTTTTCTCTTACTACCCCACACCCAGAAACAAAACATCTGCAGTTTCTCAGTCAAATCTGCCACCAGCACTGTGTCATCAGCAAACTATAATTGGGTCGCCTTTCTAAGACCCCCCCTCCCCATTACAGACTGCAAACCCACTCCTCCCTCCAAGACTCTGGTATTCACCTCGCACACCAGCCTATCCATAAATAGATTAAACAGCCATGGTGGCATCACACGCTCTTGCCAGAGACCCTCCTGTACTCAGATCCTTTCTCCCTCCTCTGTTCCTACTCGCAAACATGCCTCACTTATTTGATAAAAACACTTCACTGCTTCTAGCAGCTTTCCTCCCACACCAGATATTTGTAACACTTTCCACATTGCTTCTTTATCAGCTCCATCACTTGCTGTCTCTAGATCCATAAATGACAGATAAATTTTTCTGCTTTCAGTTTTTCTCCCACACATTCTTCGAATCAGATTCCTCATCCAAACATCTACTACTACTGAAACTATACTGTTCCTCCCCAGTATGAAGTTCTCTGCATGCCACCTCCCTCTCATTCACCACTGTCTCATACAAGTTGCCAGGTATTCAGCAAGTTTATACTTATGTAATTTGAACAGTTACATATGTTCCCCTTGCCATTATTCGGTGGCACTGTACAGGCATTCTGCCAATCCTCAGACACCACACCATGAGTCATGCATATATATCAAAAGTCTTAACTAATCAACAATACAGTCACCCCCTTCAGTCAACCCCTCCTCAAGAATTTCAACTGCCATCTCACTCCAGCTACCTTGCCAAACTTCATCTTATGCAAGGCTTCCACCATCACCCTTCTTTTCACTTGTCTATTTATCAAGATTCTCTCTCTTCACATACCTACATCGACTGATGGTGACAGCTATTTGAGTGATGTTCACATTACAGGAATTATGAGGCGACCATTGTGATGGTACTGGTGGAAAAATGATGCCAATACCAAGTGGCATTTGTTACTGATTGGCATAGGGATTCTAGACTGAAATGAAGGCATTTACTGAAAGGTGGCATAAGCCACACCTGAAGGTAGGGTTTGGAGGGTTGTAACCCCAAGGCATTGTAGAGTTTCTAACTTAATTCATAGGTCACTACCTTGGAAAGAGTTTTTCATCCTTCAAAACTTTTATATGCACTTGCTTCTCCTACCTTAGTGAGGTATTATCAGGAACAAAACAAAAAAAAAAATGCCATTTGCAGACCTCAACGCTGTAGCTGTCATGTATAATATACTGAAACAAGAGCTTACCATTCACAGCTACTCCCAAAGACTATTGTTTGATGATTTTCACAAATAATTCTGCTTCATAAGTTTCCTGTGGTTAGTTCACTTATGATTCATAGAAAGTTTGATTTATTATAGTGTGCAATCATGCTTTAGGATTTAAAGTATGGTGTATTTTCATTAAAATGCTTGAACAAGTTAGTTTTTTAGTGTTACAGATGCAAAATGTAATAAAAGAATTGGTAACAAAGGAAACAATTTTCTTGAAGATGTTAAACTTTATTTATGTGTATTTTTTTCATCAGTTTTGTTATTGCTAAAGGAATAGCATCCTACATTGACATTAGATTGATTTGGTGGCATTTGCATTTTCATATAAGCAGTATTATCAGAACTGATGACTTGGATTAAGGCCTTTCACCTTACTCATAGGAAGGAAGTAATATGACTAGATTAAATTTTCCCTTGTTCTTTGGAATATATGTGCCACTTTTTGTTTCTGTTAACAGAGACTACCAGTTAGCAGTGGATGCCTTATTTGGATTTAGCTTTAAACCACCAGTACGACCCCTGTTTGCTCCCATCTTGGAGGTTCTGTCTCAGGTAAGATGGTGTCTTGGAGAATTATGATTTATTGTTTCCTGATTTCCTAAATCATTGAACTTACATATAAATATCATACACATGATATTTATTGATACAGTTTTATCTGTAGTAGTACTATGCTGTAAATGCACTGTTTCTTGTTGAAATATATTGCACAGGTGTAAGAAATTTTTAATATGTTGTAAAGGGTAAGAAAGGTAACAGAGTATATGAGAATCAGCTGACCTGCATTCATGAAGTCAGAGTACAGTAGAACATATCAGGTATAGCATTCCAAAAACCAGCTAGAAATTATAAGCAGTTGTAGCATTCAGGAAATTCCTCATTACATGAAGTAAATGTAGGCAGTAGTTGGTAAGCAGCCAACGACCAGGGAGGTATATTACCAGTACTACATGCCTGGGTATCAGGAGTCTTGGTGACAGCTGCATAGTGAACCAGCACTTCAGTGTTTGTTAAGTTGCACTCCTCTTACTCTTTCCTTTCTGCCTTACCCATACTTGGACTACTGGCATTCCGTCCACAAACATATAATCTCTCTGTGTCACACATAGCACTTGACAACATTTAACTCTCACAACTCATTCTTTGTAACCCTAGATTTTCCTGCTTTGAGCTCTGTGTTGGTTCTGCCTTTTGGCATAATGGTAGGAGCATTAGATAGATGTAATAGATAGAAACATTTAGACAGGATCATTAGGTAGAAGCAGTAGGTAGGAACATCAGGCAGGAGCATTAGGCAGTAGTAATCAGTAGAGTTACCCACTGCCAATGGCCTCTTAAGGTCGTGATACAAAAGGCTAGGAAGTGGCACTGGCATTCACTCGTATATATGTACATTTCTGTTATCTTGAACCAGTTATCACTAGGAGGAGGAGGAAGATTGCTTACCTTTACCATAAGGTAGATCATGTACTATTCTGCAAGCTACTGCTTCTCATAATTACTGTGACCATTGGTAAATCAAGGAAGGGGCGTTATGTACCCGTTTCTTTCCTTAAGCCTTTAGGCTTTGGAACTTTCTATCCCTTCATGTCTTTCCTAACAACTATGACGAGGCCCTTTTTGATTGGCAGGTTTGCAATTCCTATGAAATTTCTCATTTCAATTAAGACCCATCCTTGAAGTGGACTTCTGTCCATGATTGGAACCTCCAGCATAAAGAAAGGTCTGTAACTCTTAAATCCGTATAAGCCTTTCTGGTGTAAATTAGTCAAATGATGTTTATAAAGATGTGCCTGTGTCCTCTTTTCAGAATGCAGTGCCTGTTGTGAGTATTGATATACCTTCAGGATGGCACGTTGAAGATGGACCTCCAGTGAACTGTCCTGCTCTGATGCCAGATATGCTTATCTCTCTTACTGCCCCAAAGCAGTGTGCTAAACACTTTCAAGGTATCTACTACAGAAATTTGTGTGCAAGTTTTGACATCTTTCATTTTCTGTGAGTCTTGTACCTTGAGCTCCCTTCTCATTTATATGGGGAGGATCAGGTGGATACAGCATCTCATTTCATCTCGATTCTCAGCCCTTATTCAGTGTTGATAAAACATACCTTTGCATACTAGGTGAAGCCAGACACTCCATTCATACCAATTTTGCACATAAAATTGCCCTGTTGTAATATCACGTGATTTATTTGGTATCTTCTGTTGAAAACTAACAAGCTTAAATCAGTTATCTCAGTACATCTTCCTAGCCCTTTAGTAGTCTATATCTTCTCCATGCACTCATGATATTACTAATATACATCTTTTTCCTTTTTTTTTTTCATGCATATTTGCCATTTCCCACGTTAGCGAGGTAGCATTAAGAACAGATGACTCAGCCCTAAAAGGGAAAAATCTTCACTTGGCCCCCTTCTCTGTTCCTTCTTTTGGAAAAGTGAAACAGGAGGGGAGGATTTCCAGCCCCCCTACTCCCACCCTTTTTAGTCGCCCTCTACAACATGCAAAGAATATGTAGTTAGTATTCTTTCTCCCCTATCCCTTGGGATAGTATATCTTCTTGACCACCCTTATATCAGCCACATATTTTATATGACAAGCTTTTTAACTTTTTCATCTATACACCTTTCTTACATCATCATTCTTTACTATTTGCCCTCTTTTAGTGTACTAAGGTATCCAGTTTTGCTACATTTTTTTTTTTTTTTTTTTTTTTTTTACTTGATCCCCATTTTCTACATCAGCAATGTAGCGACAAGAAACAGATGAAGTACAACCCATCCACTTGTATACACATAGCCTCGCAGTAGTGCTCCCGGGTTCATTACTGGCTGTTGGAGGTTTGTATGTTATATGGAAGTGTGCACATTCATGTACACTATATTCATATCTTATATTTATTTATTTATTATACTTTGTTGCCGTCTCCCGCGTTAGCGAGGTAGCGCAAGGAAACAGACGAAAGAATGGCCCAACCCACCCACACACACATGTATACACATACACGTCCACACACGCACATATACATACCTATACATCTCAACATATATATATATATGGGAGCGGGGGGCTGGAAATCCTCCCCTCTCGTTTTTTTTTTAATTTTCCAAAAGAAGGAACAGAGAAGGGGCCAGGTGAGGATATTCCCTCAAAGGCCCAGTCCTCGGTTCTTAACGCTACCTCGCTAACGCGGGAAATGGCGAATGGTATGAAAGAAAAGAAAGATATATATATATATATATATATATATATATATATATATATATATATATATATATATATATACACTCACACAGACATATACATATATACACATGTACACAATTCATAATTTCTTTTTCTTTTCTTTCATACTATTTGCCATTTCCCGCGTTAGCGAGGTAGCGTTAAGAACAGAGGACTGGGCCTTTGAGAGAATATCCTCACCTGGCCCCTTTCTCTGTTCCTTCTTTTGGAAAATTGAAAAAAACGAGAGGGGAGGATTTCCAGCCCCCCGCTCCCTCCCCTTTTAGTCGCCTTCTACGACACGCAGGGAATACGTGGGAAGTATTCTTTCTCCCCTATCCCCAGGGATAACACTGTCTGCCCTTATTCATTCCCGTTGCCACCCCTCCACACATGAAATGACAGCCCCCTCCTCCCGCATGCGTGCAAGGTAGCGCTAGGAAAAGACAACAAAGAACACATTTGTTCACACTCAGTCTCTAGCTGTCATGTATAATGCACCGAAACCACAGCTCCCTTTCCACATCCAGGCCCCACAAAACTTTCCATGGTTTACCCCAGATGCTTCACATGCCCTGGTTCAATCCATTGACAGCACGTTGACCCCGGTATACCACATTGTTCTAATTCACTCTATTCCTTGCACGCCTTTCACCCTCCTGCATGTTCAGGCCCGTTCACTCAAAATCTTTTTCACTCCATCTTTCCACCTCCAATTTGGTCTTCCATTTCTCATTCCCTCCACCTCTGACACATATATCCTCTTTGTCAATCTTTCCTCACCCATTCTCTCCATGTGACCAAACCATTTCAAAACACCCTCTTTTGCTCTCTCAACCACACTCTTTTTATTACCACACATCTCTCTTACCCTTTCATTACTTACTCGATCAAACCACCTCACACCACTTATTGTCCTTAAACATCTCATTTCCAGCACATCCACCCTCCTCCACACAACTCTATCTATATAGCCCACACTTCGCAACCATTCAACATTGTTGGACCACTATTCCTTCAAACATACCCACTTTTGCTTTACAAGATAACGTTCTCGACTTTCACACATTTTTCAACATTCCCAGAACTTTTGCCCCCTCCCCCACCCTATGATTCACTTCCACTTCCATGGTTCCATCCGCTGCCAAATCCACTTCCAGATATCTAAAACAATTCACTTCCTCCAGTTTTTCTCCATTCAAACTTACCTCCCAATTAACTTTTCCCTCCACCCTAATGTACCTAATAACCTTGCTCTTATTCACATTTACTCTCAGCTTTCTTCTTTCACACACTTTACCAAACTCAGTCACCAGCTTCTGCAGTTTCTCACCCAAATCACCCACCAGTGCTGTATCATCAGCGAACAACAACTGACTCACTTCCCAAGCTCTCTCATCCACAACAGACTGCATACTTGGCCCTCTTTCCAAAACTCTTGCATTCACCTCTCTAACAACCCCATCCATAAACAAATTAAACAAGCATGGAGATATCACACCCCCGCTGCAAACCAACATTCACTGAGAACCAATCACTTTCCTCTCTTCCTACACGTACACATGCGTTACATCCTCTTTAAAAACTTTTCAATGCTTCTAACAAGTTGCCTCCCGCACCATGTATTCTTAATACCTTCCACAGAGCATGTCTATCGAATGCCTTCTCCAGATCCATAAATGCTACATACAAATCCACTTGCTTTTCTAAGTATTTCTCACATACATTCTTCAAAGCAAACACCTGATCCACACATCCTCTCCCAATTCTGAAACCACACTGCTCTTCTCCAATCTGATGCTCTGTACATGCCTTCACCCTCTCAATCAATACCCTCCCATATAATTTCCCAGGAATACTTAACAAACTTATACCTCTGTAATTTCAGCACTCACTTTCATCCCCTTTGCCTTTGTACAATGGCACTATGCAAGCATTCCGCCAGTCCTCAGGGACCTCACCATGAGTCATACATAATATATTATATAACCTTACCAACCAGCAACAATAGAGTCTCCCCCCTTTTTGATAAATTCCACTGCAGTATCATCCAAACCTGCTACCTTGCTGGCTTTCATCTTCCACAAAGCTTTTACTACCTCTTCTCTTTACCGTATCATTCTTCCTAACCCTCTCACTTTGCACATCACCTTGACCAAAACACCCTATATCTGCCACTCTATCATCAAACACGTTCAACAAACCTTCAAAATACTCACTCCATCTCCTTCTCACATCACCACTTCTTATTATCACCTCCCCATTAGCCCCCTTCACTGATGTTCCCATTTGTTCCCATGTCTTATGCACTTTATTTACCTCATTCCAAAACATCTTTTTATTCTCCCTAAAATTCAATGACACCCTCAATGATACTCTCAATCATTAAATTTTAGGAAGAATAAAAAGATGTTTTGGAAGGAGGTAAATAAAGTGCATAAACAAGGGAACACATGGGAGCATCAGTGAAGGGGGCAAATGGGGAGGTGATAACAAGTAGTGGTGATGTGAAAAGGAGATGGAGTGAGTATTTTGAAGGTTTGTCGAATGTGTTTGATGATAGAGTGGCAGATATAGGGTGTTTTGGTCAAGGTGATGTGCTAAGTGAAAGGGTTAGGGAGAATGATTTGGTAAACAGAGAAGAGGTAGTAAAAGCTTTGTGGAAGATGAAAGCCAGCAAGGTAGCAGGTATGGATGATACTGCAGTGGAATTTATCAAAAAGGGGGTGACTCTATTGCTGACTGGTTGGTAAGGTTATTTAATGTATGTATGACTCATGGTGAGGCGCCTGAGGATTGATGGAATGCTTGCATAGTGCCATTGTACAAAGGCAAAGGGGATGAAAGTGAGTGCTCAAATTACAGAGGTATAAGTTTGTTGAGTATTCCTGGGAAATCATATGGGAGGGTATTGATTGAGAGGGTGAAGGCATGTACAGAGCATCAGGTTGTGGAAGAGCAGTGTGGTTTCAGAAGTGGTAGAGGATGTGTGGATCTGGTGTTTGCCTTGAAGAATGTATGTGAGAAATACTTAGAAAAGCAAATGGATTTGTATGTAGCATTTATGGATCTGGAGAAGGCATATGATAGAGTTGATAGAGATGCTCTGTGGAAGGTATTAAGAATATATTTGTGTAGGAGGCAAGTTGTTAGAAGCAGTGAAAAGTTTTCATCAAGGATGTAAGGCATGTGTATGTGTAGGAAGAGAGGAAAGTGATTGGTTCTCAGTGAATGTTGGTTTGCGGTAGGGGTGCGTGATGTCTCCATGGTTGTTTTATTTGTTTATGGATGGGGTTGTTAGGGAGGTGAATGCAAGAGTTTTGGAAAGAGGGGCAAGTATGCAGTCTGTTGTGGATGTGAGAGCTTGGAAAGTGAGTCAGTTGTTGTTCGCTGATGATACAGCACTGGTGGCTGATTCGAGTGAGAAACTGCAGAAGCTAGTGACTGAGTTTGGTAAAAAGTGTGAAAAAAGAAAGCTGAGAGTAAATGTGAATAAGAGCAAGGTTATTAGGTACAGTAGGGTTGAGGGACAAGTCAACTGGGAGGTAAGTTTGAATGGAGAATAACTGGAGGAAATGAAGTGTTTTAGATATCTGGGAGTGGATTTGGAATCAGGTGGAACCATGGAAGCAAAAGTGAATCATTGGGTGGGGGAGGGGGTGAAGTTCTGGGAGCGTTGAAAAATGTGTGGAAGTCAAGAACATTATCTTGGAAAGCAAAAATGGTTATGTTTGAAGGAATAGTGGTTCCAACAATGTTATATTGTTGCGAGGCGTGGGCTATTGATAGAGTTGTGCAGAAGAGGGTGGATGTGTTGGATATGAGATGTTTGAGGACAATATGTGGTGTGAGGTGGTTTGATCAAGTAATGAAAGGGTAAGAGATATGTGTGGTAATAAAAAGAGTGTGGTTGAGAAAGCAGAAGAGGGTGTTTTGAAATGGTTTGGTCACACGGAGAGAATGAGTGAGGAAAGATTGACAAAGAGGATATATGTGTCAGAGGTGGAGGGAACGAGAAGTGGGAGACCAAATTGGAGGTGGAAAGATGAAGCGAAAAAGATTTTGAGTGATCGGGGCCTGAACATGCATTAGGGTGAAAGGCGTGCAAGGAATAGAGTGAATTGGAATGATGGGGTATACTGGGGTCGACATGTTGTCAATGGATTGAACCAGGGCATGTGAAGCATCAGGTAAACCATGGAAAGTTCTGTGGGGCCTGGATGTGGAAAGGGAGCAGTGGTTTTGGTGCATTATACATGAAAGCTAGAGACTATGAACGAATGTGGCCTTTGTTATCTTTTCCTAGCGCTACCTCGTGCACATGCGGGGGGAGGGGGTTGTCATTTCATGTGTGGTGGGCTGGTAACGGGAAATGAATAAGGGCAGACAGTATGAATTATGTACATGTGTATATATGTATATGTCTGTTTGTGTATGTATATGTATACGTTGAGATGTATAGGTATGTATATGTGCGTGTGTGGATGTGTATGTATATACATGTGTATGTGGGTGGGTTGGGCCATTCTTTCGTCTATTTCCTTGCGCTAACACGGGAGATGGCAACAAAGTATAATAAAATATATAATTTTATTATACCTAATTGCTCTCTTCCACGTCAGCGAGGTACACACACACATATATATATATATATATATATATATATATATATATATATATATATAAATGTACACATGTGTACATATTCATACTTGTTACCTTCGTCCATTCCCACATGATCAAGTATATTCTTATGAATCTACGGAGAAAAGAAACACGATAAGTTCCCAAGTGCACATTGAAGAGATGTAGCTAGGACACCATTTGGTAAACAAGTGACTTGTTTGTGTAAGGCTTGTATACGATTAGAAGAGAGGAGAGTGAATGGTTCTAAGTGAAGGCTGGTTTGTAGCAGGATGTATAGGTTTCATTTGTTGATGACTGGGTTGGTCAGGAAGGTAAATGTGTCTTGGATAGAGGGGCAAGTACATAGTCTGTGGGGGATGAAAGGGCCAGGGAACTGAGTCAGTTGTTGTTTGCTGATGATACAGCGCTGCTATAAGATTCAGATGAGAATGCAGAAGTTGGTGACTGAGTTTGGAGTAGTGTGTGAAAGGAGATAGTTGGGAATGAATAAAAATAAGAGCAAGGTTATTTATTTAGGTTCAGCAGGTTTGAGGGAAAAGTTAGCTGGGGTATAAATTTGAATGGAGAAAAATTGGAGGAAGTGAAGTGTTTAGAAATCTGGGAGTGGAAATGGCAGCAAATGGAGCCTTGAAAACAGAAGTGAGTTGTTGGGTGTGGCAGTTGGCAAAGGTTCAGGGAAAGGTGAAGAATATGTGGAAAGAGAGAACCGTATCTGGGAGGGCTGCCAAAAATGGGTGTTTGAAGGAATAGTAGTCCTACCAGTATTATATTATATGGATGCAAGACATGGGCTGTATACAAGGTTGTGCAAAGGATGGTGGATTGCAAATGAAATGTTTGAGGACATTATGTGGTGTGATGTGGTTTGATCGAATAAGTAATGAAAGGGTAAGAGAGATGTGTGGTATTACAGAGAGTGTGTTGAGAGAGCAGAAGAGGGTGTGTTGAAATGGTTTGGACATATGGAGAGAATGAGAGGAAAGGTTGAGAGAAGCACATGTGTCAGAAGTGGAGGGAATAAGGAGAACTAGGAGCCCAACTTGGAGATAGAAGGATGGAGTGAAAAAAAATTATGAGTTATCAGGGTTCGAACATGCAAGATTGCGTAAGGCATGCACGATATAGAGTGATTTGGAACAAGTGGTATACTTTGGGTCAGTATGCTATCAGTGGACTGAACCAAAGCATGTGAAACATTCTGAGTAAACCATGGAAAGGTCTGTGGGGCCTGGATGTGGATAGGAAGCTGTGGTTTCAGTGTATTACTTAAGAGAGCTCAAGAATGGGTGAGGGGATGTGGCCTTTCCTCGTGCTACCTCACTAACTCAGGAAACATAAATCAAATAAGAAAAAAAGATTTGGCTGTAAATCCAACACTAGAGAATTCTTTGCTTTTGTTGTCATTAAACAGTTTCATGCTCATATTTGTTATAATGTTAATTACATAAAAAGCTTTGATAATGTGAATTTGCTCTTTCAGGTCGGTTTCATATCTTGGGTGGACGTTTTGTACCACCACAGCTGAGTGATAAGTACCAGCTTAACCTTCCAGAATACCCTGGTTCTAGTCAGATTGCGGTTTTGACATCGAAGATATAGTAATGCACCGAGTATTGTAATTGGATTTCAGGTTTTGCTAGAGTATATTGGTATAACAAGATTCACATTCAGTCATTATATATGTGGATACAAGAAAAAAATTTTAGTTTAAGTTGTTGGAAATGCTGTACCTTCTTTGTTATCATTAATCAATAAAATATTTAGTACATTATCTTTTTTTATATACCATAAAAATGAAAAAACTGCCTTTTCTGCAAATTCTTGATGGAATAAATGTCTGATCAAAGCCATTCCAGTCAACTATGTAATCAAATTACAACAAAGCTCAGAAGATGATGGTCAGAATTTCTATACTTTAAAGTCTGTCCTGTGACCATGAAACATTCTATATGATATCTCTAAGGAAATCTGGGTTAAGATCTTTCAACCCTTAGTATTTTGGGGAGGAAGCAACGATCCTCCTTAAATCTAGGCTAACAAATAATTGCATCTTACTTGCATGCTTGTTAATTGTGAATGACCTACAATGGTTTTTTTTAGAGCCAATCTAATATTCCATGTTACCTGTATACAAAACAACAGTCCACGGTAAACATACACTAGACATTACACTCCTACATACACATTTTTCCATGTACATGATTCATTCTCATAGACTTCACATCCTTTAGTATCTCGTACTTACCTCTTTTCTTAGTTTCTCACTTACTATTAGGTAAACCCTTGTTATTCCCCTTCAAGACTTCTGTCCCATATGAAGGCTGTTTTCATGAGCTGCAGGAATGTTTGAGTGAGAGAGACTTGGGGAACAACACTGTCAACCTGCTACCAGAGTCCCATCTTGGAGAATAGCTAAGATGATCAGCTGTCTGCATGCAAATATTAGAACAGGATTCAAGTTCATGGATAAGAAATTATTCAGCAAGATGTTTACATCATATATACAGCCAAAAAAAATATGTTTCTCAAGTTTGTTCTCAAACAATTAACAGAAATTATCTAAAGGAGTGCAAAAAAAAATATGGAGCCAGAATTATGAGAGCTAAGTTACAGTGAAAAGTTAAAGATTGAAAATATAACCCACCTTGGAAGAGAGAAGAGTGAGGGGTGACCTAATCACAATATCTTTTTTTTAAAACACTGATGATGTAGATAGTGAAAAATTAATTAAAACATGTAGGGACAGGACAATCAGAGGGAATATAATGAAATTAAGCAATAAATGTTAATATGTAAAGAAGTAATTTTATGGGATAAAAGTGTTGAATGAGTGGAACAAAATGACTGAAGACTTAGCTAATGCATACAGCATAACATAAATTTGTGGGACTAGAAACTGTAGAAAATCATCAAGAGATGGGGCTCCATCAGTGTAAGAATCCCTCACTTTACAGTACATACGAGTAATTACAATAATCATTAAAATCAACCTTACTATTTTTGTTTCATGTTTATTTAACCAACAACAAGCAACTTACGTATACTATGCTAACTATATCAAAAATGGATTAAAAGAAATTTAATCTTCATTGATGCATTAGGTTCTATACAATATATATCAACATATACACATTTTCAATAGCAAAACTCTAATCCCATATTTTTGTCCTCCTTCCATACAAAACTATCACTATTTCAAATTTTCATTACTCATATATTTCTTCTGGTACTCCATGATTTTTTGTATGTTAAAATTTCTTCATTACATTTCCCTCAACAGTGTTTATGAAGCTACCTCACTCAAGTGGGAAATGGCGAGCATGTATGAAAAAAAAAGTGTTCTATCTATACAAAATTAAATTTCATACAATTGCAGAAAGGCAGTTCATACTGAATTTTCCCAAAATATTTTGTTTACCAACCTTCTTTACATCACATATCCAAGATTTTAAAGCACTGCTCAGAGTATACAGGAAGAAATCTACAGTTTAAAAGCAAGACGGGTGAGGAGGCTATTGCTTTCCCACAATAGTCATGTGAAAAGAATTATTGTTATTATCCATCAAGACAAATGTGGAGAGCAGGTTGACACGGAAACCGAGTGAAATTGAGATTTCATTTCACATTTTGACTCCACCAAAGTCCTTCGGAAAATGCAAAACAAAGGGAGATGCATACATTGGTCATCTGGCTGGAATGACCCATCCACTTCACTGAATTCACCCCTTTTATCCCCTAGTTTAATGCTGTCTTTCCTGTCAATTCTAACCATCTGATGAAACCAGCTCTTTAATATTTTCATACTAATGTGGGCAGTTTCTCACGACTGCCCACAGCATAGAAATTGCCAGTAACATAAGGGCTGTTTCATTAAGAGCTCAGAATCAGATGCAAAAATGGAGTGGATTAAAGGTACAAAGCCAGCAAGCCAATAAGGGATAAATACATTTAGGCATCCAGTAGGGTTACCAAAGCCTGACTGTATACATAGCCTGGTATCTCCATTTATTTTGCAATTTCTGAAAAAAAACTTTTGAGAGGGTGAAACATTAAATAAATAAATATCAGCTCGAACCTGTTTTTTTCCCTTAACACCTTGTTTTCCACAAATGACTGTTGTCTTAACAAGCCTTATATAAATGTTACTGTACAAGTGTGTAAGAAATAAATGAAAGGTGAATAAAAAAAAATCACAAAGGAACAGTGAGGCTACTAAGAATGTATGTCAAAACCCAAAAAGAGTTGCAATATTACCCGGGCTAAGGAAACAAACCATCAACAAAGGCCTGAAAACTTCCTCCAAAGTGCTGCTTCCAACCTGAAACTCAAGCCAACTAATGTCACCTAAAATGTTAAAACAGGTTTTAATACACTCCAATTTCCAGCAGTACCAACTATTTCAGTACTAATACAATTTTAATTTAAAGCTTTCTTTTTTGAAATTACTAACAGCTTCACTATGTTTTTCATGTAAACTGCAAAACCAAAATATAGCACTACTCCAGTCAAAACAGGACACATGTTTTTCATTTCTTACATATAATCCAATTCTTGTACAATTCTCACCATTTTTCCAATCTCCTCCACTCTCCCTTTACTCCTTGTCAGATTACCTAACAATAAATTTCTGATCCTTGTATTTATGAAAATTACTCAAGTTCCAAATACTTCTCTCAAACACTTTCTCATATTATATAAACTGATTATTTAATTACATATATTGTACATTTGGCAACATAGCAGTTGGAGACAAAGCATCAAACCATCATATCTCCTAATAACATCAACAAAAGTTTCTTATGATTAGTCGTAATATACAGAGAAGCAATTGCAGAAACAGCAACATTCCACATACAATACATAGTTATGTCTGTTGTATGTCCACATATTGAGAGTAAATTTCAGAGTATATAAGTATAAACAGTTGTGTGAGGGTGTGGATAATTCATTATTATATTGCAATTATTCTTTTCAATGAGACAACAACAGACCACAGTCAGACACATATACATCACGGACATTATCTAGTCTGGTCACATCTGAGATGATATCCATACCCTCTACTACTACTCCTAATGATGACATTTCAGAATAATACGGTAAACTACTGATATAAATTCCAAACTGTGCAGGACTGTGATCACACCCATATCCAGTGAAATAATAGCCTGCCACCAAACCAGCAGTTATGGGCTGATAATTTCTTTCACCACGGGTCATCCCAGGAAGTGCTGCACCACCACTTCCATCATTATGTTCATAATCACCACCCCATAACTGTTCTCCTGGCTCCCCTTTCCGAATAACCTCGAGAAAGCGAGTATTTGCATATGAGGGTCCTCGCTCACCAGAGCATAAGAACAGGAACTGAAGGGTCCTTCCTGCTCCATCCAACAGCATGATATATACACGCCCTTGTATATGTCCTGCCCACATCACCTCCAAGAATGTTATGCCATAGTTTTGATCTACCAACCCATACACTGATTCATACTGAAAACATTTATAGTATTATAGATATCTGTGCTGAAAGAAAAGAAACATAAAATTATACAGGATTACAATATACATACCCTTCAATAATCTATATTTCTTCATAGCAAAGTAAGTTCTAAACAACCTCACTCATAAACCACAATCACTACAAAGTTCTACTGGTACTTAAAACAATACACCTTTTGATAAATTGTTTATCATACTTAACTATATGCTCTCTGGCTCTCAGGATCTTGCTGACAAGACAAAAATTACATCAGAGCATTTTAATATTGCCCACTTTTTCATTACTTTGACATACGGCAAATTTTGCAACCATTATTTCACTCTACATGAAGTGACAGTAAACTAAAGCTACTGTAAGTAACTCCACCCCATAATACTACCTATTTTGTGTATGTTTTATGAATCTTCATTAAATCTTCGACCAGTTCCATACAACACTGTGTATAAAAATCAAACATTATCTTCCGTATTTTTAAACACATTTCTACCTTTTCACTTTGCACACTACTCTGATTCATAAAGTGAGATTAATATCATTATCCTACCTATCATATCTCTGAAACCTGTTCCTTTCTGGAACTCCTTCAAGGGGGAGGCCACAGCAATTGTCTCCGTAAATAATTAACTAGTACCACTTCTTAGCCTTTTGTGCCTCACCCTTAACAAGCCACTAGCAGAGGGCAAGTCTAGTTCAGTGTTTATAGAGGCTCCTTCCTAATGTTCCTATGGACTACTTATACCTAATGCTGCTGCCTAATGTTACTACCTACTACTTTTACATAAAGTTTCTACCTAATGCTCCTACCTACAGTTCCAACTTACTACTTTTATCTATTGCTCATCATTTTGCTAAAAGGCAGGGCTAACACATAACGGTCACCACAGGAAAATCTACAGTTACGAAGAACAAACTGTGCAAGTTGTGTTGTCAAGTGTTATATGTGATAAGGACAGATTGTCTGCTTGTGGACAGAATCCCAGATGTTTACATGTGGGTGAAGCAGAAAGAAAAGACTAACTACCTGAGTCAAAGGAGCTATCCACAACAACCTATTCCATTTCAATATATAATACACACATATATGAAAATAAGCTATGCGGAAAACAGCAATCAAGTATGAAAAAAAAAAAAAAATATATATATATATATATATATATATATATATATATATATATATATATATATATATATATATATTGACATTTACTCTTAAATGGGTATGTTTGAAGGAATAGTAGTTCCAACAATGTTGTATGGTTGCGAGGCGTGGGCTATGGATAGAGTTGTGCGCAGGAGGATGGATGTGCTGGAAATGAGATGTTTGAGGACAATGTGTGGTGTGAGGTGGTTTGATCGAGTAAGTAACGTAAGGGTAAGAGGGATGTGTGGAAATAAAAAGAGCGTGGTTGAGAGAGCAGAAGAGGGTGTTTTGAAGTGGTTTGGGCACATGGAGAGAATGAGTGAGGAAAGATTGACCAAGAGGATATATGTGTCGGAGGTGGAGGGAACGAGGAGAAGAGGGAGACCAAATTGGAGGTGGAAAGATGGAGTGAAAAGGATTTTGTGTGATCGGGGCCTGAACATGCAGGAGGGTGAAAGGAGGGCAAGGAATAGAGTGAATTGGAGCGATGTGGTATACAGGGGTTGACGTGCTGTCAGTGGATTGAATCAAGGCATGTGAAGCGTCTGGGGTAAACCATGGAAAGCTGTGTAGGTATGTATATTGCGTGTGTGGACGTGTGTATGTACATGTGTATGGGGGGGGGTTGGGCCATTTCTTTCGTCTGTTTCCTTGCGCTACCTCGCAAACGCGGGAGACAGCGACAAAGTATAAAAAAAAAAAAAAAAAAAAAAAATATTTCTTTTTCTTTCTTTCACACCATTCGCCATTTCCCGCATTAGCGAGGTAGCGTTGAGAACAGAGGACTGGGCCTTTGAGGGAATATCCTCACCTGGCCCCCTTCTCTGTTCCCTCTTTTTGAAAAAAAAAAAAAAAAAAAAAAAGCGAGAGGGGAGGATTTCCAGCCACCTGCTCCCTCCCCTTTTAGTCGCCTTCTACGACACACAGGGAATACG
Source organism: Panulirus ornatus (assembly GCF_036320965.1). Lineage (NCBI taxonomy): Eukaryota > Metazoa > Arthropoda > Malacostraca > Decapoda > Palinuridae > Panulirus > Panulirus ornatus. The sequence goes on along the minus strand of NC_092265.1, from coordinate 14,375,673 downwards.
TGGGAAGTATTCTTTCTCCCCTATCCCCAGGGATATATATATATATATATATATATATATATATATATATATATATATATATATATATATATATATATATATATATATATATATTTTTCTTTTTAACTATTCGCCATTTCCCGCGTTAGCGAGGTAGCGTTAGGAACAGAGGACTGGGCCTTTTTTGGAATATCCTCACCTGGCCCCCTCTGTTCCTTCTTTTGGAAAATTAAAAAAAAAAAAAAAAAACGAGAGGGGAGGATTTCCAGCCCCCCGCTCCCTCCCCTTTTAGTCGCCTTTTACGACACGCAGGGAATACGTGGGAAGTATTCTTAATCCCCTATCCCCAGGGATATATATATATATATATATATATATATATATATATACATATATATATATATATATATATATATATATATATATATATATATATATATATATATATATATATGAGTGAGTGAGTGCTCTGTACATGGCTTCACCCTCTCAATCAATACCCTCCCATATAATTTCCCAGGAATACTCAACAAACATATACCTCTGTAATTTGAGCACTCACCTTTATCCCCTTTGCCTTTGTACAATGGCACTATGAAAGCATTCTGCCAATCCTCAGGCACCTAACCATGAGTCATACATACATTAAATAACCTTACCAACCAGTCAACAACACAGTCACCCCCATTTTTAATAAATTCCACTGCAATACCATCCAAACCCGCCACCTTACCAGCTTTCATCTTCCACAAAGCTTTTACTACATATATTGTCCTCAAACATCTCATTTCCAGCACATCCATCCTCCTGCGCACAACTCTATCCATAGCCCACGCCTCGCAACCATACAACATTGTTGGAACCACTATTCCTTCAAACATACCCATTTTTGCTTTCCGAGATAATGTTCTCGACTTCCACACATTCTTCAAGGCTCCCAGGATTTTTGCCCCCTCCCCCACCCTATGATCTTCTTCCACTTCCATGGTTCCATCCGCTGCCAGATCCACTCCCAGATATCTAAAACACTTTACTTCCTCCAGTTTTTCTCCATTCAAACTTACCTCCCAATTGACTTGACCCTCAACCCTACTGTACCTAATTACCTTGCTCTTATTAACATTTACTCTTAACTTTCTTCTTTCACACACTTTACCAAACTCAGTCACCAGCTTCTGCAGTTTCTCACATGAATCAGCCACCAGCGCTGTATCATCAGCGAACAACAACTGACTCACTTCCCAAGCTCTCTCATCCCCAACAGACTTCATACTTGCCCCTCTTTCCAAAACTCTTGCATTTACCTCCCTAACAACCCCATCCATAAACAAATTAAACAACCATGGAGACATCACACACCCCTGCCGCAAACCTACATTCACTGAGAACCAATCACTTTCCTCTCTTCCTACACGTACACACATATATATATATATATATATATATATATATATATATATATATATATATATATATATATATATATATATATATCCACTGGTAGCAACTTACGTCCCACACCATATGCTCTTAAAACCTTCCACAAAGCATCTCTATCAACCCTATCATATGCCTTCCCCATATCTATAAATGCAACATATAAATCCTCCTGTTTTTTTAAGTATTTCTCACTCATTCTTCAAAGCAAACACCTGATCCACACATCCTCTACCACTTCTGAAACCACACTGCCCTTCCCCAGTCTGATGCTCTGTACATGTCTACACCCTCAATCAATGCCCTCCCATACAATTTTCCAGGAATACTCAAGTAACTTATGCCTCTGTAGTTTGAATACTCACCTTTATTCCCTTTGCCTTTGTACAAAGGCATTATGCATGCATTCCATCAATCCTCAGGCACTTCACCATGAACAATACATACAATTAATATCCTTACCAACCAATCAACACAGACACCCCCTCCCCCTTTCTTAATAACTTTACTGCAATACCATCCAAACCTGCCACCTTGCTGGATTTCACCTTCCGCAAAGCTTTCATTCCCTCTTCTCTCTTAACCAAACCATTCTCCCTGACCCCTCTCACTTCACACCCCACCCCGATCAAAACACCCTATATCTGCCACTCTATCCTCAAACACATTCAACAAACCTTCAAAATACTCACTCCATCTCCTTCTCACTTCATCACCACCTGGTTTACCCCAGACATTTCACATACTCTGGTTTAACCAAATGGCAGCACGTCGACCCCAGTATACCAAATTGTTCCCATTCACTCTATTCCTTGTATGCCTCTCTCTCCTGCATGGTCATGCCCCAATCATTTAAAATCTTTTTCACTCCATCCTTCCACCTCCAATTTGGTCTCCTGCTTCTCCTTGTACCCTCCATTTCTGACACATATATCTCTATATCAACTTTTCCTCACTCATTCATTCCATATGTTAAAACCATTTTAACACATCCTCTTCTGCTCTCTCAACCACACTTTTTATTTCCACACATCTCTCTTGCCCTTCCATTACTTACTCTATCAAAACACCTAACACCACATAACTGTCCTCAAACACTTCATTTCCAACACATCTGCCCTCCTCCATACACCCCTATCGGTAGCCCATCCCTTGCAACCACATAATATTGCTGGAACTACTATTCCTTCAAACATACCCATTTTTGCTCTCCAAGATATCATTTTCTCTTTCCATACATTCTTCATCACTCCCAGAACCTTCGCCCCCTCCCCCACCCTATGACTCACTTCCACTTCCATGGTTCCATTCAATGCCAAGTCCACTCCCAGATATCTAAAACACTTCACTTCCTCCAGCTCTTCCTCATTCAAACTTACATCCCAACTTAAGTCGAAAATACATTTAATACATTCAATGCTGTACATCACACCCATCGAATATCATAACTTAGCATAGCCTACCATAAACATTCTCATAACACTTACATCAGCCTACAGTTGGAAAAAATTATCTAACATAAAGCATATTTAATAAAGTCTTGAATATCTCATGCAATTTATTGAATATTGTACTGAAAAAACAGATTGTATAGGTACTCACCATTAATGTACACACCTGAAAGCACATGGCTTGAAGAATGTTTGAATTATATAAAACTAACTAGTATATGATGAGGATGCACCATCAACAGGGTTGTCAATCTCTCTCTTCTGATGAGGCTCAACAATAGTTGGTAGAAAAAACTGGGGCATCAACACTTGTTGTTGTTTTAGATTTATTCAAGAAAATATCAAGTGTTGACTGTACAGTTTGCTTCTTCTTTTCATTATACATTTCTCTTATAACAAGCAAGATCATCCTGTATCTGCCTGTCAGTTCTTGCAAATCTCTTATAATTGACGTCATTTCTTCTAACATCCATAAACCTCTGTTGATATTAGCAAACACCTCTGACAGTTTCTTTGCTGTGAATTTTCTTGGTGCCTCAGGTATAACTTCATGCTGGGCAATTATCTTTAATTTCATCTCAAGAGTAATTGCCTTCCTCTTCTTCTCACCAAAGGCATAGATGGGCATTTTGTAAACATGATGGAATGCAAAAACACAAAACAGCATCATGAGAAAGTATCGTACTGCATATCGCTAGCCCAGGAAAAAATCAAAATTCAAAATTTGAAGCACAGCTTCTACTAAATGCATATCGCTATCACACCATCGTAAAGATCAAAAATCATGTCGAACCATAGCACGTCATGGGTAATCTATACATGTAATACATGTTGCCCATGCATTACCATAACCAAAAATAACACACAAAATTAAGAAAATACAGAGAAGAACATGAAACACAATGTAAGATAATGTAAAACAAAACTAAAAAAAGAATAACAAGAACTTAAAAATGTTGAAGTGCTCATACATAAACATGAAATATATAAAATTTGTCCAAGCAAAAACAAACATGAGTAACATACAGAAAATATAATTAAGAGCTCACACAAAAGCTATTTGCATAAAAGGTGTCATATTGAATGATCATATAAGCAGAGCATACAAACATGAAAAAAAAAATGTTTGCAAAGCAGGTAAGCAAATCCACATAAAATCAAGTACATAGAGTCTATGTGTTGGTATGAAGACAATACTTAAATCTAAAAGAAAACAGTCGTGACTGCAGCTTGTTTTTTCTACATACTGAGTTTAAAGTTACCTATATATGTTATTTGTTTACATATAAAAATGAAAGTCATATATACTTAATTCTGTATCTTTTGGAAAAACATCAAACACAAATTCTGGGTTATCTTTCTTTTATTGTTTGCAAACTGCACACCGGTGTCCTTTTCCACTCACCTCAATGTTTCTTAAATCTCACAGTAAAGTTTGTGTAAACAGACAGGTGACAAGTGCAATTTTGCCATCTGTCGAATGCACGCATTATTATAGCAATTAGTGCTTATGCACATTTCATGCCACTTTCCTGTAATTCTTAGATAGTTTTTAATCATGCATCAAGAGATTACCGATTAAGGATATTCTTATAAAATTGTTTAGTTATTTGTAAGGAAAACTTTAAATTGAAAGAATAATGAAAGTGACAATGAAAATGTATCGAGTGTGGAAAAATGAAAAAGAAAATTTGTGGAGTAAATAAACAAGGGAACTGAAATAATTGCCTTGGTATTACAACAAATGGCATCCTACATTACGCAGAACAGAGATGAGGTCATGAGTATCCAATCACCTTGGAGACACTTTGCCCAGCCCGGGAGGTATAATGCTAACATCTACCAGGAATCTTGGTAAACCATACCTCACTCTTGTTACACAGGGTGTCTTTATAAAGTGTGCAAAGCTTGTCCACCTGCAAGGGTAACGAACCAATAACATGTCTACAAGAGACACTGATACCTTCAATTCCAAGACGATACCAGTAAGGGTTGAACAAGAGTGAAGGTAGAAGAAAAGTAGGGGCTGCACACCAGCATGGTCCTAAAGAGAATCTTAGCAGTGTGTGGATGGAAACAGTGAGCTGTATCAAGGACACATGTACGTAGGGCGTGCCAGGCCACACTTGAGTGGTGCGTGTACAACACAACTTGACCTGGAGAATGTGGGCCGCCACTAAGAGTGCACTGCTGTGCACATACAGATCATAATGACTGGAAGGACTCCCTTGTGCCCAGACTCTGTGCAGCCAGTCTTCTATACCGCTAAGAATGTGTCTAAAGACATGTATCTAGTTGATGCTCCTTTAAGTGAACTTTTAGCACAAGAGCCTGAGTAGAGCTGCTTGTCCATACTATGCTGAGCAGCAGGAATTACTGTGTATAGCTCATTTTGAGGTGAACTTTAAGGTGCATTTAGTACATTTTCCCTTAAACTTGAGAATTAAGGGCATTTTAGTAATTATTATTAGGTGTGCAGGAAGCATGCCACATTACTTCTGCCACTGATGTTAATTCAAGAATAAAGGAACAGATCTCTTAGCTTTGCAAATCAGGGATCAAATTCCCTTAAAACTGCAGGGGAGGTCAGATCGAGTCTCTTCCCCACCCCACCAGACAGATACTACGGGGTGTCAGGTCACTGGGGCTCATCACACCTCAGTCAAGAAATAGCCAGTTACCAAGTCATACCACAAGTCTCTTGCAGAAATCCCATGAAGAAATCATACAGACTTTACAGGAATATAAGATCCATAAGAAACAAAACAGATGAATTGCACTGTTTAGTAAACACTGATTTTGTTGACATCACTAGTTTAACAGAAACATTTCTGGACTTGAAAAACAATCTTATTAGCGAGAACAATTTGCCAGACTACAAATTATTTCTGAGGGACAGAGATGGTCAAGGGGACAGAAATGCACGGTATGTAAAATCTTTCATAAACTCAATCAATATTCAGATTACAATATCTGCTGTTGTTGAACATTTGTGTGTTCAGATTAGCTAAGAATTTTCCAAACTTTACATAAACATTATATACAGACACCCTAGTCAGCCAATTGATACTGACATTGTCATGTACAAGAGGTTACAATGAGCAATACAGAATAAAGACTTGATCATTCTGGAGGATTTTAATTTCAAAGAAATCAACTGGAAAACTGTCTCAGGTGGAGAAAGTGAATCTGCTAGTATTATCAACTTTGCCAACAACAATTTACTCTACCAAACTGTCATCAAGCAAACAAGGTAAGCTAATAAACTTGATTTGGTCCTTGTGTCCCATGAGTTCTTACTAACTAATACCCGTGCTGATGAACATCAAGGCATTTGTGACCATAACATGGTTAGGTCTGATGTAAAATCAAAATCGATTCCCCTAACACCAGTATCATTACCCCTTACTTCAAAAGGGCAAATTTCAATAGGTTGCACAATGCATTAAAGAATTTCACCCTCGTAGGTTCATGCCCAGAAAAGTTATTGGCCAGTTTTAGATATCAGTTTATGTAAAAACGTGACACATTCTTTCCCATGCATGACAGAAACAATAAAACAACAACAGGCCTGAATGGTACTCCTCAGATATTACGAGAGCTATACAGCACAGAAATAAACTCTACAAGCTTAAGAAATCAGACAATGGCCTTAATATTGCAACATAATATATCACTATTAGGAGCAACGTGAAAAGACATCAAGCTAGCCAAAAGAGAGGAAGAACTGAGTATTGCTAGAGATAATATTAAAGATTCCCGAAAGATTCTATACCAAGAACAAGAAAGATATAAGAAGTGGAATAGGACCCTTGGTAAATGAGAATGGGGAACCCATTGTGGATGATAAAAGCACAGCAACAATCCTGAACAAGATTTTTAGTTCTGTTTTCATACTAGAAAACGTAGGCATGAATCTTTAGACTGATAAACAGCACTTGCGTGATACCAGAACTTACCGTCACAATTAGAGAAGTACTAACACAGACATTAGCTGAAGACTAATAAAAGTTCAGGATCTGATGGTTTCTATCCACATGTAATTAAAAATATAAAACACGAAATTGTCAAACCATTAACCTATATTTTCAATAAATTTCTCCATGATGGAATAGTCCTGCAGGACTGGAGACAGGCATACAGCACCCCTATATGCAATATGAGAAGTCATGAAATGCCAGGCTATTACCGTCCTATTAACTTCACATCAATTGTGTATACTCTAGAGTTGATTATTAGAGAGAAAATCGTAACTAAACTGGAACAACATAGTCTAATCAGTAATACACAACATGGTTTTAGACTGCATAGATCATCCCTTACAAAATTCCTTGAATCTTATCATAAATTGTTCAATAACCATGACAGGGCAAAAGCAAGATATTACATTTCTGGACTTCCAAAAAGCATTCAACAAAGTCCACCATGTTAAATTGATGCATAAAGTCCAGGCCTTGGGAATTACTGGTTGCAGTGGAAACTGGATAAAAGCCTGATTATATGATAGGAGGCAGAGAGTCATAATGAATAACGAATCATCACCATGGTCAGCCGTTACTAGTGGGTTCCTCCAGGGATCTGTTCTTGCACCCATACCTTACATCATTTATATTAACAATACTGAACAACATAAGTGTCCAAATCTGAACATGAATCAAAGATCAGCAATGCATATTAACAATGTAAGTGTCCAAATTTGAACATGAATCAAAGATCAGCAATGCAGATAGGCTAGACTTACAAGAGGATCTAGATAAAATCACTGAATGGTCTAGAAAATGATAAATGCCATTTAACAGCAACATATATCAGCTTTTACATGAAGGAAACCTCAACAAACAATTTTATCATGAACTGTTGGGTCTAAGGGTCATTGTCTCCAACAACTTTCAAATTCTTCCAGCATTGTAATGACGCCACCAAAAACCAAACAGGATGCTAGATTGATTAACAGAAACTTTTCATACAAAAGCAAGGATGTGATATTGCCACTTCATCTAAGTCTAGTTAGACCTCAGCTCGAATATGCAGTATAGTTCTGGGCCTCCTACTTGTGCAAGAATATTTTTAAATTGGAGGCAAAGCAGCACCAAGCAACTAAAATGATTCCTTCCTTGTGTAACAAACCATATGAGGACAGATTGCAAGAATTAAACTTGTTCTCTCTAAGCAAGAGGTGTCTCTAAAGCAAATTAACAGAATGTTTTAAAATACTTAAGGATTCAACCACATCGACATTGAAAATTTTGTTACGGTAGTGTCAGCACTATCAATGAAAGGAAATGGACTAAAACTTAGAGGTAACCAAATTAATCTAGACTTTATGACTTATTTCTTTGACAATGACCTTATTCACACCTGCAATAAACTCCCAGAACATATTGCTCAGGGCAACACATCTTCAAAATTTGGCTTAATGACTTGTCACTCTCCTGTACTGAATTATCTATTTAACTGATCATCATACCATAGTGGTAAGTTATGCTATCTTCTCAACCACCAATCTCTCCCTGGACATGCTACAGTAACACACCAACATTGACTAACCCATGTCGCCAGGTTTAAGAGAGCAAGAAATCATTATTGTATCATTCTTCAACATCAGGAATAATATAAGTTGCCTTATGCTATATGCAGCAGGTACACACATGGGTAGCATTCTTTCTATCTATCTATACCTTTGACACCCATTCTCTCCGGGAACTCCCATCAAGGGGAGGCCACGGCAAAAGAGTCTCCACTTGTCCCTGTCCTTACATGCCTCCCTCACATACATCACTCCAAGCATTCTTCTACCATTTTTCTCCCTCCAGTATTCTTCAACCCTACTTGCTCATGTCAAAGATGGTCTTCCTCTCACACCAACCCCTTTAATTGTAATATCATACTCCCAGTCTTGCATTCTTTTCACATCCCCAAATCGCCTCAAAGTATTACATTTCACCCCTTCTACCACTCCACAATTCTTTCCCTTTATATTCCCTGCCATATCATACCTCTCATACATCCCTTCATTTCTTTCTCCACTCCATCTAGTCACACAACATACCCTTCACAAATAGCTAATTTCCACAGCCTGAATTCTTGACCTCTGACTTATTCCATGTCCATGTTTCGGCTGCATAAATCAGGGTTGGAAGGACTATGTTGTCCCATAATCCTCTCTTTGCTTCCATACTTATAACTCTACCCTTCATTATTCTATTAAGGGACTCTTCTACCCTGTACTGCTTTCTCCTCTATCTCTCCTTCCATATCACCAAACACACCCAAGACAGCTCCTAAATACTTAAAAGTCTCTCACCTCTTTCAGTCTTTCTCCTCCCATATACAAAGCACAATTTAAGATACCATTTTCTTTCACTCCGTATGGTTTTGCAAATTCTATACTTTCACTCCATTTCCTTTCAAACACCATTACTTTACTTTTAGCTGCATTTACCTTCAATTCCCCATGCTTACACACATCACAAAACACACTCACAACATTCTGTAACTCCTCTTCACTTTCACAGTATCATCCACAAGTGGGCTTACCACTAGCCACCGTATCTAACCACCACACTCCATCTCTACACCCCTTTTCCCGAGTTTTGCTTTCATCTCTCTTATCACTCCATCCATATATATTTATATACATTTTTTCAAACATATTCGTCATTTCCCATGTTAACGAGGTAGCGTTAAGAGCAAAGGACTGAGCCTTAGAGGAAGTATCCTCACTTGGCCCCCTTTTCTGTTCCTTCTTTTGGAAAAATTAAAACAGGATGGGAGAGTTTTCAGCCAAGGTGAAATCAAACAGCTCTGCCTCACAAATATATGTGTGACAAAACTTTCCCTCAACTTTCCATCCATTCTTATGCATGCGCCTGCTCCTCTATAGAAGGCTTTCGCACCATCTAACTGTTGTCCCTCTACTCCCATATGTCCTTAACACATCCTATAAAGCATTTCACTTAAGTCTATCGTATGCTTTTTCCAGATCCATAAAAGATGCATATAAAGTCTTTCTCTTTGCTAAATACTTTTCCACTGTCATCTTTACCACAAAAAAATGATCCATACATCTCCTACCTTTCCTAAAAAATCCTTGCTTTTCACTAATCGTGCATTCAGTCACTTCCATCACTCTATCAATTAACATTCATACATACACTTTTCCTGCTATACTTAACAGACTATTACCCTATAACTGTTACCTACATCCTTAGCACTTTTTCACTTTAATAAAGGAATAATAATAGTTTTCACCCAATCTTCAGGCACAACCTTGTTTCCATACTAAATTACATATTGGATGCATCCACTTTATCACACTTTCTCCTCTATACTTATGCATTTCAGCTGTAATCCCATCCACTCCAAGTGCCTCTCCTACCTTTCAGCCTCATTATTGCTCTTCTTACCTTCCTTTTTGCTATAGCCCTTACACTTGTATCCTCTTCCTTCCATCCTCCATACCCCTTATTCCACATTTATCATTTCTTCAAAATACTCTTTCCATCTTCCTTTAACTTCCTCCTTTTGATTAAACAACTCCTCTTCCTTACTTCTCTCATATACATTTCCACTCTTACATCCACTTCTTTCCTTTTTCACCTCCTTCTAGTTTAGTTTCTTCTCCCAAAACTTTTCACTTAACTGTCTTCCAAAATCTTCATATACCCTTTCTATGCTTTCCCCTATCAGCCTCTTGAGATTTTGCTTAAATATTACATATTCTTCCCTCCTCCTCTCCTGAACTTCAACTGGTACATTCCTATTGAGCAATCTACCATTGCATATTTCTTCTTTTCCACAGCAATTCTAGTCTCCTCCATCAACTATGCATTGCTCTTTTCATACTTATATCTCAAACCTTGTATCCAAGTACTAATTCTACAACCTTTAAAAGTATTCCTTCTCTCCTATCCCTATATGTATCTGGAGTATATACAGCTGTAACTAAAAGGCAACTGTGCGAAGTGAGAATGTAAATATAAAGATGGAGAACTGGAAAGAATGATAGCGTGCGCTGTGATAAGGACAAAAGGATTACTAAAGAGACCCTGTATATATGAAGTAAAGAAGAGTGAGGTAATATAAAAAGTGAAGAAATGTGTGGAAAAGTGTTAATATTTGGTTATCTATCTATTCACATACAAATCACCCTTTCTTGAATGGGTCCTGGTTTTACTCCATGATCTCTTTTCTAAGAGCTCCAGCAGCTTCAAGGCTGGGCTACTTCCAGTAGCAGGGAAATTTAGGACTCCTCTGGAGTGAAGTTATTCAACAAAACTATATGTACTTCATTTTGTCAAAACATGATGATATGGTCTCGCTGAAAGTGACTTTTCAGTCAGAGTGTATCAACAGGCAGTCGAAGTCCGGTATCAACTAGGTGTTAGTATGTTTTGATACTTGGAAATGCACATGAACAGGAATATGTACAGAACTAGGCACAGATCATCCTGCTGGTATAAAGAAGAGGGCATGGTGAATACAGAGAAGAGACAGATAAGAGTTTTTCAAAACTAAGAGAAAAGTGCTACTTCTTGCAGTACATAAGTTTCAGTTAATGTTATCACCTACATGAAGAATTCAACCACAATAGTTTTAAACTTTCTCTTCTTATGCATTCTTTAACTTTGTCTCTCTATTAATAAATACACTTTTCTGTATATCATCCTTCTTTAATCTCTTTGGACCTATTGGTATCACTATACACTTACATAATAGATTGTTCTGGCATCAATTTACACATATAATTTCCTGCCACAAGAGGAATTCAACATGCAATTCAAGCTCTGGTGGTTGGCCACAGACAGCAACTTGCTAGTGAACATGGTGGGTGGCTAAGCACCTTTTCTTGGGATTTGCCACACCTGTGGTGCCCAACACTATGCTCATTCTGATAGTACTTAGGAGGACTGACCTACTTCAGTAAATAATAAGTTTTTTCCTAAACTACAAATGCTTACCTCCTTATCTATGTCAAAAACAATAATTTTGAATTTTTTATGCACCTAATCATATGAATAAAATAGTCATCAACTCTTTCTTTAAGATTGGCTAATCTAGAATTTAAATAACATGTTTTTTCTGAAATTAGGAAAGGTTATGTCCTAATACATAAGAAAAATTACTTTTTTTTTTAAATTACCTAATATATATATATATATATATATATATATATATATATATATATATATATATATATTCCCTCAAAGGCCCAGTCCTCTGTTCTTAACGCTACCTCGCTAATGCGGGAAATGGCGAATAGTATGAAAAAAAAAAAGGAGGAACAGAGGGGGGGCCAGGTGAGGATATCCCACAAAGGCCCAGTCCTCTGTTCTTAACAGTACCTCGCTAACACGGGAAATGGCGAATAGTTTAAAAGAAAAAAGAAAGAATATATATATATATATATATATATATATATATATATATATATATATATATATATATATATATATATACATATATATTGGGGATAGGGGAGAAAGAATACTTCCCACGTATTCCCTGCGTGTCGTAGAAGGCGACTAAAAGGGGAGGGAGCGGGGGGCTGGAAATCCTCCCCTCTCATTATTTTTTTTTTAATTTTCCAAAAGAAGGAACAGAGAAGGGGGCCAGGTGAGGATATTCCCTCAAAGGCCCAGTTATGTTCTTAACGCTACCTCGCTAACGCGGGAAATGGCGAATAGTTTGAAAGAAAGAAAAGATATATATATATATATATATATATATATATATATATATATATATATATATATATATATATATATATATTATCTTATTCATATAATGATAAATACTGTACTATCACAAGATCCATTTTGAGGATAATGAAATGTACCTGAACATACAAAGTGCTAGCAGTCTTACCGGTACTGTTTGTGACCCACTGGGTGGTTCGCCATCCTGGAGAGCATGCAAGTGTAGACGGTTGTTTAGTAGACTAATACGAGCACGCCGAGAATGACCATCTTCTCCGGTGAGAACAGCCCAGAGGTTGTTTCCCTCAGCACAAGCCTTCTTCACATCATCTCTCAGCTTCAGCACACTTAACTGAAGTACAACTCCAATGAGTGTTCAATACACCTCCTCTAGACATACTGTACAATGCTTTTACTTCAGTTTGTTAACTAGTCCATTAATAACAATATTTTATGTATGAATTATCAGCTATGTCTATCATCAATTAAATTCTTTATACTGTGCTTTACCTCTAATGCAGCATCACTGTTATTTGCACTTGTTGCAGCAATCTCTGTTATCATCGCCACCTTAAAAAATTCAGTTGCTATTAACTTATTACCTAAACCTTGTCTTTGAAATTAAGTCTTTCAAAGAAAATACTCTGCTTATAGTAAACACAGACTAGGTCAATACAAAGTGTCTCAGCATTTCTTACATAATGCAATATTACATTGTGTATACAATCAACAGAATGACCAACCAGTGCATCATTGAGAGGAACATCAGCAGGGCAGAGGATTCTTTCAGTATGACGTGAGCGGCAGAATGGGCACTTGAGAGGTCCTCTCTTGACAATTTGGGCAATGCATGAAGTACATAATGTATGGCCACAACTAAGATTTCTTGGTAGACGTTTTCCTTCATTATAGCACTGCAGACAAATATCACACTCTCTGGGCAGCATTGGTAACCTTATAAAAGTAAAAGTATAAACATTAACTTAATAATAATAATAATAATGATAATAATAATAATAATAATAATAATAATAATAATAATAATAATAATAATAATAATAAAATAATAATATTATCATCATCATTATTATCATGAGAGTTGGGGTGAGAGAGTATCATTAAATTTTAGGGAGAATAAAAAGATGTTTTGGAAGGAGGTAAATAATAAGACAAGAGAACAAATGGAAAAATCAGTGAATGAGGCAAGTGGGGAGGTAATAACAGGTAGTGATGAAGTGAGAAGGAGATGGAGTGAGTTATTTTGAAGGTTTGTTGAATGAGTTTGATGACAGAGTGGCAGATATAGGGTGTTTTGATCGGGGTGGTGTGTGAATTGAGAGGGTCAGGGAGAATGGTTTGGTTAAGAGAGAAGAGGTAGTGTAAGCTTTGCAGAAGATGAAATTTGGCAAGGTGACAGGTTTGGATGGCACTGCAGTAGAATTTATTAAGAATGGAAGTGACTGTGTTGTTGATTGGTTGGAAAGGATATTCAATGTATGTATGGAGCATGGTAAAGTGCCTGAGGATTGGCGGAATGCAAGAATAGTGCCATTGTGCAAAGGCAAAGGGGATAAAGGTGTGTGTTCAAACAACAGAGGAATAAGTTTGCTGAGTATTCCTGGGAAATTGTATGGGAGGGTATTGATTGAGAGGGTGAAGGTATGTACAGATCATCAGAATGGGGAAGACCAGTGTGGCTTCAGAAGTGCTAGAGGATGTGTGGGTCAGGTGTTTTGCTTTGAAGAATATGCCTGAGAAATACTTAGATGATTCATTTGAGAAACAGCAGAAGTTGGTAACTCAGTTTGGAAAAGTGTGTGAAAGGAGACAGTTTAGAGTAAATATGATTAAGAGCAAGGTTATCAGGTTCAGTAGGGTTGAGAGACAAGTCAATTGAGATGTAGGTTTGAATGGAGAAAAATTGTGAGGAAGGGAAGTGTTTTAGATATCTGGGAGAGGACTTAGCAGCAAATGGAACCATGGAAGTGGGTCACAGGGTGGGATAGGGAATGAAGGTTCTGGGAGTGATGAAGAATGTGTGGAAGGCAAGAATGTTATCTCAGAGAGCAAAAATTGGTATGTATGAAAGAATAGTAGTTCCAACAATGTTATATGGTTGCAAGGCATGGGCTATAGATAGGGTAGTACGGAGGAGGGTGGATGTGCTGGAAATGAAATGTGGTGTGAGGTGGTTTGATCGAGTAAGTGATGAAAGGGAAAGAGAAAAGTGTAGAAGTGAAGAGTGTGATTGAGAGAGCAGAAGAGGGTGTGTTAAAATGGTATGGACATAAGGAGAGAATGAGTGAGGAAAGATTGACAAAGAGGATATATGTGTCAGAGGTGGAAGGAACAAGAAGCAGACCAAATTGGAGGTAAAAGGATGGGGTGAAAAAGATTTTGAGTGATCAGGCCTAAACATACAAGAGGGTGAGAGGCATGCTCGGAGCCTGAATATACAGGAAGGTGAGAGGTGTGCAAGAAATACAGTGAATTGGGATGATGCGGTATACCGTGGTCGACGTGCTGTCAATGGACTGAATCATGGCAAGAAATGCCTGGAAAGGTCTGTGGGGCCTGGATGTGGATCGGGAGCTATAATATCAGTGCATTACACATGACAGCTAGAGACTGAGTGTGAATGAATTTGGCCTTTTTTGTCTGTTTTCCTGGTGCTACCATGCTGAGGCAGGGGTTAGCAATGCTGTATCCTGTGGGGTAGGGTAGCGCCAGGAAGGGATGAAGGCAAGGAAGTATGAATATATATATATATATGTATATATCTGTGTATGTACATATTATGTATACGTTGAAATGTATATGTATGCATGCTTGTATGGGCATTTACGTAGATATATATGAGTACATGAGTGGATGGGCCATTCTTCGTCTGTTTCCTTGTGCTACCTCGCTGACGCAGGAGACAGCAATTAAGTATAATAAAGATTGATCCAGGGCATGTGAAGCGTCTGGGGTAAACCATGGAAGGTTTTGTGGGGCCTGGATGTGGGAAGGAAGCTGTGAACGAATGTGGCCTTTGTTGTCTTTTCCTTGCGCTACTTCGCACACATGCGGGGGGGGGAGGGGGTTCTCATTCTTATGTATGGCGGGGTGGCAACGGGAATGAATAAAGGCAGCAAGTATGAATTATGTTTTATTTATTTTATCTATTTATTTTTATTATACTTTGTCGCTGTCTCCCGCGTTAGTGAGGTAACACAAGGAAACAGACGAAAGAATGGCCCAACCCACCCACATACACGTCCACACACACAAATATACATACCCATACATCTCAACATATACATATATATATACACACACAGACATATACATATATACACATGTACATAATTCATACTGTCTGCCCTTTATTCATTCCCATCATCACCCTGCCATACATGAAATGACAACCCCCTCCCCCAGCATGTGCACGAGGTAGCGCTAGGAAAAGACAATAAAGGCCCCATTCATTCACAATCAGTCTCTAGCTGTCATGTATAATGCACCGAAACCACAGCTCCCTTTCCACATCCAGGCCCCACAGAACTTTCCATGGTTTACCCCAGACGCTTCACATGCCCTGATTCAATCCATTGACAGCACGTTGACCCCGGTATACAACATTGTTCCAATTCACTCTACTCCTTGCATGCCTTTCACCCTCTTGTCTGTTCAGGCCCCAATCACTCAAAATCTTTTTCAGTCCATCTTTCCACCTCCAATTTGGTCTCCCACTTCTCATTCCCTCCACCTCTGACACATATATCCTTTGTCAATCTTTCCTAACTCATTCTCTCCATGTGACCAAACCATTTCAAAACACCCTCTTCTGCTCTCTCAACCACACTCTTTTTCTTACCACACATCTCTCTTACCCTTTCATTACTTACTCGATCAAACCACCTCACACCACATATTGTCCTCAAACATCTCCTTTCCAGCTCATCCACCCTCCTCCGCACAACTCTAACTATAGCCCAAGCCTCGCAACCATATAACATTGTTTGTACCACTATTCCTTCAAACATACCCATTTTTGCTTTCCAAGATAATGTTCTCACCTTCCACACATTTTTCAATGCTCCCAGAACTATTGCCCCCTCCCCCACCCTATGACTCACTTCCACTTCCATGGTTCCATCTACTCCCAGATATCTAAAACACTTCACTTCCTCCAGTTTTTCTCCATTTAAACTTACCTCCCAATTGACTTGTTCCTCAACCATACTGTACCTAATAACCTTGCTCTTATTCACATTTACTCTCAGCTTTCTTTTTTCACACACTTTACCAAATTATGTCATCAGCTTCTGCAGTTTCTCACCCAAATCAGCCACCAGCGCTGTATCATCAGCGAACAACAACTGACTCACTTCCCAAGCTCTCTCATCCACAACAGACTGCATACTTGCCCCTCTCTCCAAAACTCTTGCATTCACCTCTCTAACAACCCCATCTATAAACAAATTAAACAACCATGGGGACATCATGCAGCCCTACCACAAACCTACATTCACGGAGAACCAATCACTTTCCTCTCTTCCTACACATATTTCATGTGTGGCGGGTAGGCGACGGGAAGGAATAATGAACCTCCCCCACTCTATGATTCACTTCTGCTTCCATGGTTCCATCCGCTGCCAAATCCACTCCCAGGTATCTAAAACACTTTACTTCCTCCAGTTTTTCTCCATTCAAACCTACCTCCCAACTGACTTGTCCCTCAACCCTACTGTACCTAATAACCTTGCTCTTATTCACATTTACTCTCAGCTTTCTTCTTTCACACACTTTACCAAACTCAGTCACCAGCTTCTGCAGTTTCTCACACGAATCAGCCACCAGCACTGTATCATCAGCGAACAACAATTGACTCACTTCCCAAGCTCTCTCATCCACAACAGACTGCATACTTGGCCCTCTTGCATTCACCTCCCGAAAAACACCATCCATAAACAAATTAAACAACCATGGAGACATCACACACCCCTGCCGCAAACCTACATTCACTGAGAACCAATCACTTTCCTCTCTTCCTACACGTACACATGCCTTACATCCTCGATAAAAACTTTTCGCTGCTTCTAACAACTTGCCTCCCACACCATATATTCTTAATACCTTCCACAGAGCATCTCTATCCACTCTATCATATGCCTCCTCCAGATCCATAAATGCTACATACAAATCCATTTGCTTTTCTAAGTATTTCTCACATGTATATATATATATATATATATATATATATTTATTTATATTTATTATACTTTGTCGCTGTCTCCCGCGTGAGTGAGGTAGCGCAAGGAAACAGATGAAAGAATGGCCCAACCCACCCTTATACGCATGTATATACATACCTATACATTTTAACGTATACATATGTATACATGCATAGACATATGCATAATTCATACTTACTGCCTTTATTCATTCCTGTCACCTACCCGCCACACATGATATACGTGTAGGAAGAGGGAAAGTGATTGGTTCTCAGTGAATGTAGGTTTGCGGCAGGGGTGTGTGATGTCTCCATGGTTGTTTAATTTGTTCATAGATGGGGTTGTTAGGGAGGTGAATGCAAGAGTTTTGGAAAGAGGGGCAAGTATGAAGTCTGTTGTGGATGAGAGAGCTTGGGAAGTGAATCAGTTGTTGTTCGCTGATGATACAGCGCTGGTGGCTGATTCATGAGAGAAACTGCAGAAGCTGGTGACTGAGTTTGGTAAAGTGTGTGAAAGAAGAAAGTTAAGAGTAAATGTGAATAAGAGCAAGGTTATTAAGTACAGTAGGGTTGAGGATCAAGTCAATTGGGAGGTAAGTTTGAATGGAGAAAAACTGGAGGAAGTAAAGTGTTTTAGATATCTGGGAGTGGATCTGGCAGCGGATGGAACCATGGAAGCAGAAGTAAATCATAGGGTGGGGGAGGGGCGAAAATCCTGGAAGCCTTGAAGAATGTGTGGAAGTCGAGAACATTATCTCGGAAAGCAAAAATGGGTATGTTTGAAGGAATAGTGGTTCCAACAATGTTGTATGGTTGCGAGGCATGGGCTATGGATAGAGTTGTGTGCAGGAGGATGGATGTGCTGGAAATGAGATGTTTGAGGACAATGTGTGGTGTGAGGTGGTTTGATCGAGTAAGTAACGTAAGGGTAAGAGAGATGTGTGGAAATAAAAAGAGCGTGGTTGAGAGAGCAGAAGAGGGTTTTTTGAAATGGTTTGGGCACATGGAGAGAATGAGTGAGGAAAGATTGACCAAGAGGATATATGTGTCGGAGGTGGAGGGAACGAGGAGAAGTGGGAGACCAAATTGGAGGTGGAAAGATGGAGTGAAAAAGATTTTGTGTGATCGGGGCCTGAACATGCAGGAGGGTGAAAGGAGGGCAAGGAATAGAGTGAATTGGATCGATGTGGTATACCAGGGTTGACGTGCTGTCAGTGGATTAAAACAGGGCATGTGAAGCGTCTGGGGTAAACCATGGAAAGCTGTGTAGGTATGTATATTTGCGTGTGTGGACGTGTATGTATATACATGTGTATGGGGGTGGGTTGGGCCATTTCTTTCGTCTGTTTCCTTGCGCTACCTCGCAAACGCGGGAGACAGCGACAAAGCAAAATATATATATATATATATATATATATATATATATATATATATATATATATATATATATTTTTTTTTTTTCATACTTTGTGTGACAAAGCAAAAATATATATATATATATATATATATATATATATATATATATATATATATATATATATATATATATATATATATATATTTTTTTTCATACTTTGTCGCTGTCTCCCGCGTTTGCGAGGTAGCGCAAGGAAACAGACGAAAGAAATGGCCCAACCCCCCCCATACACATGTATATACATACGTCCACACACGCAAATATACATACCTACACAGCTTTCCATGGTTTACCCCAGACGCTTCACATGCCTTGATTCAATATATATATATATAATATATATATATATATAATATATATATATATAATATATATATATATATATATCTATATATATATATATATATATTACCCGTTAGTGGATATGGACCGAAGTGCAACTTACCCGTGCTGTTTTACCGACTATGAAAGCATTTTACTTATACATCTATTTCAAATGCATTTCAGTTTTCTTGCTCTTCAACTTTTACCTTGTGCCATTAGTCATATATCTTATGAGGGCCACACTGGAAATAATCGTTTTCATATATTTTATGTGGTTTTCGGTGAAATATCGATATGCACACACTGTATAAGTATTTTTTTTTCAATCCAAATCAATCCATGGATACAAACTTGTTAAATCATGTCATGGACGTAGCACACCTAAAGTCACCACACAATAAATCCTACCATTCCATAAGTAATTATATTTCATATTCAGTAAGATGGCGGGAGTAAAGCAAATCATAATCATAAAGTTAACTGCAAGCTGCAATTACATTCCTGAGATTTATTCAAAACCCTTTAACAGCCCTGTACCCTTACTTCTAATGGTGCAGTTTTCTGACTCTTTTATCTTCTGATTGTTGTACTATACTTTATAATGTTAGTGTCCGTTCTTCTTTCAACAGCCTGTACAAGTGACTCCCCAGCTTAATCTCATGGTACATCCTGTAGACATTGACGAGACGCCATCATGTGATGATGGGTGCATTCCGAGCCTGCCTCCCACCACCTCCTGCTGCTGGTGATGGTGGTGGGCGCATTACGACCGCCTGGTGATGGGCGCCACGTGACTAGAAGCTAATGATGGAGTGCATTCCCTCTCTATGCTGATAATAAGCGACATTCCCTACATGCTGAGGATAACTGCATTTCCCCAGACTGAGGCTGATGGGTCTGTGTCGGCCAACTGATGAACCGGTGCATCCCGAGAAGCTGGTGGTGATGGGGCCATTTCTGGCTGACAGTGATGGATAGGCGCACTCCACACAGCTGGTGATGGGTGCAATGCTACATGATGAGGATAGGCGCATTTAAAGAAGTTCATGATGAAAGTATTCCGATATACTAATGGATAGGCGCATTGCGAGAAGCTGATCATGGGTACATATCCGACACAGTGATGATAGGCGCACTCATCAAAGTTAATGATGGGTATATTTGTACATGCTGACGGTGGAAGCATTTCGAGTTGATGCTCACTGTATTCTGACTTGCTGATTATGGGCTCAGTACAAGGAGCTGAGGATGGGTTCATCCCGAAAAGTTTATATGTGCATTCAGACATGCCCTTCAGCACATCATCAACAACCTTCAACAATGGACTACAGGAGACTTGTGTCCTTGTGTCAATTAGATCTTGTACACACACGTGTATTAAGAGCAGTTCTGGAGTTACTATCATGAACGTCATAAAGTTCTTGAACAAGTACATACCCAAGCAAAGGAAGTTTTCCATTCGGTAAACTATATGTCGTATGTGAAGTACAGTATTTCTGTAATTCAATCAATATTAACTATTTATCATTTAATGTTCAACTAGGTACCACCAAGTATAATCCACAGTATTGATTCTGTAAAACTTCCTGTATGTCTGTCAGTTTGACTACAGACGTTCCACACGTGCAACATCCAGCCCTACATTGATCTTCATTTATGCCTAGTTAAATGGTGGCTTATACGACCAACTTCTATACTATATATATTATCTCAATAGCACCTTTCGAGATGGTGTTGGGTGCATTTTCATTCTGTCTAGACCAAAGATATTCTATTTTCAGAAAAAGAAGGCAATCAGAGAGCGTCTGTCTATTTGGTGTTTGGAATGCAAACTAAACAGCAAAATCAAAATAAATTCTTACTGGTCACATACTGGGTGTGGTCAATACGTGACATGCATACTGACAAAAATAAATATATCAAGAAAACCGATATTACAACAATGTTGGAAGAACTCTTTAAGAATACAGAAAAAATGCAATAAATTACTGGATCACCTGAAAAATTTGTCTCCTCATCCCCGTTTTTTCTTGGCTTTGATGCTCTTCTAGAAGCATCCCCTATACTTAAAAAAAAAAATGTTGCTAGTGCAACGACAGCCAACGTGGGCACTGGGGCTAGCAACTTCTCAGCCCCAACCTTCCCTTTCTAATGATGAAGTGGGTTGGAGCGATGTTCCTAAGATGCCTTTTTTTTTTTCTACATTTTTAAGACGCTAAAAAGATTGCAAGTTAGGACAACAACGAGCTTAGAGCAAATTAGATGTAATGTAACATGTAACGATGATCAAGCGAGGCCAAGTGGTTTCGCTCTATATTTTAAGTAGAACCAAAGTGATAAAAAGGCCTAGGTTTCTCGACGGACCTCCCTCCACCTCCCAACGTAAGCAAACTTTCATACCTCCCCCACTCCTCTTATCTCGCCCCAGAAAAGAATTCTTTTCTCTGGTAAATATGCACATTATATTTCCAGTGCATCATGATCATGTTGTACAACAACCTGGATGATTATACATCGCTTGGAGATTGAATACTCCTTTCCTCATATCATGTATTGGCTTATGTCCTGCTGCACCATTTCTGCAGTGGCTCTCTCAGAATAGATTTAGAGTCGTCCCACTTATGTGATATCCTATGTAAATTAAGAGTCGTCCCATTTATGTGAGATCCTATGTATCTGTGGTCAACATTTAGAGTCGTCCCACTTATAAGATATCCTATGTAAATTTAGAGTCGTCCCATTTATGTGATATCCTATGTACCTGTGGTCAAAGATTGTAATATCTACTTTGTGCCTTAAAACCTATTTACGGGCGGTGTTGGAATTGTGATCTGCAGATGACTGATGAAATTTGGAACCAATGAATTCCTTACAATGTCTAAAACTGATAATAGAGTGTAACACTGAAGGAGGAGCAGGGACAATGGACAGGGCTTTGAAGTAGATGGAAATCGTGATAAGAAAGAACACTCGAAATGATTGGTTGAGAATGCAGTTCGTGCATTCGTATCACTTACGTCCAAGTTTAAGAAGCAGTATAACGAACAGGAATGGTGTCAATACGTCACTTTTCTAATATTATTAGAAAAGAGAAGGGTCCAGCGGGTTGGCTGACGTAAGACGTTTGTCAGGAAGGCGCTTGTTCAATCTAGAGATCCTGTGTTCAGCTTTGTGAGTCGATATACGCCATGAATGAAGCTGAAATACATGAAAATTTGTCTTTATTACACAATGAGCGAAGCAGTTATACATGAAAATTTGCCTGTATTACACAATGAGCGAAGCTGTTATACACGAAAATTTGCCTGTATTACAAAATGCATGAAGGTGCACTACAAAATTTGCCTGTATTACATAAAAATATGCTTAATTTCCATTATTAATTATTGAATCAGAAAGTTTGAATCCAACTGACGACGAATTTTGCAAATATGATGATTGAGGTCAATGAATAAGCATCTGAACTCACAGTTCACCTTATCATCGAAATGAATCGGCGCAGCTTAGTGAAGTACATGTTCTGATATTGATGAAATCTCACAACTAATATCTATTCTGTTTATCTATGTCCCTGAACGTCTGTTCCCTCCAGGAACTCACTCAAGTGAATGGCCATGGCAAAATACTATCCATAACTGGTGAATTCCAGTTCTGCTTCTTAGCCTTTCATGCCTCACCTTGACAGGTCACTGGCAAAAAGGTAACCTTAGGGTATTGTTTTCAGCGGTTCCTACCTAATGTCCCTACGAACTAGTACATAATGTGTCTACCTAATGTTCCAAACCTACAATTCTACCTAATGTTACTACCTATGCTCCTCTCTTAAGGTTCCTACCTCTTGCTTCTAATGTTCCTGCCTAGGCGTTAGTCCTGCCAAAAGACAGGGGTATCACATAACGCTCACCACAGAGTTTTTATTGTATGTTAAGTGTTGTAAAGTGTTATGTGTGAGGAGTAAAAATGTAGGTTTTGCGGACAGCAGGCTAGCAATCCACACGTGGATGGGACAAAAAAAAAAGAGTTACATAGGTCAAACGAGTGCAACGTGACGACCTTCCTATATAGACCCAGGTGAGGCCTATCAGGAACTTACCTGGAACCTCCTTCCTCTTCGGCGGCTGGCAAGCAACTAATACCAACCACAAATAAAACCAACGAAACATATGTTGCATTAAGATAAACTGGTTCTCTTTATGGATTTACATTAATAGATATTTTTGAGTATTTATTTATTATCTTTATCTTATATATTTATTTTCTTTCTCCCTTATAACTCTGCCACTAAAGATTTAATAGTGATAGGTTTTAAGGATAGAAAAGGGAAATACCACACTCTCTTATCATTCCTTACTGTGAAAGGTTTTAAGGATAAAAAAGTAAAATGCCACACTCTCATATCGTTCTTCACAGTATCATTAACAATTCCATGAGTAGAACACGTATAATAAACCTAGAAAACATGCATGCGCCATCTTTTTAACTTTTGGTACTTCAAGATGTTAGTGTGGCAACGAAGAGTCTGTCATCATCGTCTAGTAAATGAAAGAACAATTTTCCATAAAACTTCTTTCTTTTCAAAAATTGGAATACAAATATACTTCTAAGTTCAGTGTTACTTCTGCCATCCCGATTCCTAACCAACCAATAAATGGTATTATCATCCCCTTTCATGAGAAATTCAACAGCATTAGCCATCTGCTCTTCATCTTATGCAAGGCTTTGTCTCCCACATCTGCCTCCCTATTTTCTAAAACATTCAAACAGACTTTCAAAATACTGAGTCCATCTCATATTCACCTTTTCTTAGCATTTTCCACTTCCTCATCTGCTTCCCTCATTGATGCTCCCATTTGTTGTTTTCTCCCAATTTTCACCTAAAAAAACATTTACTCATTCTCCCTGCAGTTTGCCAAAACTCTCACCTTCATCCCTCACTTGCCTTCTTTTTCAGCCCATGCACCTTTGACTTCCTGCTGCTTCCTTGTGTACTTTCCTCCAGACAGTCACTCTCCTTCCCTGTGTGTAATTCCCATACACTTCTTTCTTTCATGATCAACTTGACTCTCATTTTTCCACTTGTTACTCTTTCACACATTCACATCCCACCTTCCACAAGACACACACTCCTACATACATAAGCATTGCTTTCCTAAATATGTTCCATTCCTTGCCTACTCCCTTTCTTTCATTTGCCCTCACCCTTTGCCATTTCTTACTTACTCTTTCCTGGTACTTTCTCATATGTATATTTTCCTAGCCCATTCCCTTTCACAACTCTCTTCTCATCCAAATCATTTTCTCTTTTCCTAAAGCATAAACATACCTATCAGCCCTAGTCTATCACTATTTAGTATGTGTCCTCTCTGTTTGTGGTGGTCTGTTCTCAAGTGTTTTTTGTTCTGCATTTTGCCTCCAGGATGTTTTCTATACTTTTTCACTCTCCCTATGGTGATAACACCATTGATTTATTCATGGTGGGCAGTTTGCTTTGCCTGCCTGGTACCACCTAGCAACTAAACTTTTTTAGTGGTCTTTACTGGTCTTAGTATCCTACCTGTCTTTTCTTTTTCTTCATTTCTTTACACTTTCAGATTGCTTCAGTCAATTGCCTCTAATTCCCTTAATTTCTTCCATCATTACATTTTCCTCTTTAAATGGGATATCTTCATCATCTAAAAATCTTCCCCAAACCAAGTCTTTCTACTACCCATTCCACAAACTTCAGATGGCTAAGTCCTAGTTTTAATTCAGCGTATATGAAATTATCTATATATATGAGGGAGTTCTACACTTGTGGGGCTCCTTCTTTAAAAATTTATTGAAATGCAACTGATTACACTAATCTATAACGTCTGCACTCAAAGATTCATTATTTTGTTTGTGTGCTCTTTCATGTATGAGGCAGCTCATTTCTTTACTATAAAGTCAAAAGGGCAAAGGTTAAGATTACAAATTTCATCTACTGACTCCCACATTATTGTGATACCTTAGCTGGGAGCAGATCAGTATCTGTTTCTGCATTTCTCATCCAGTTTAGGCAGACTGTGCTCACTACTTTTGCAACTTATTTCACTTCATTTATGTAACAATGAAAATCTTAAATTCTTCAATAAATGTTTTTAACATCTACATTTAGGAATTTGACACTTGAAAATGCAAAGAACTGTGTATGCACGGTGTTTGATCAAACTTCTGTACATGTCACTCTACTTGTCATGGAGAATTATGATGTAAAAACTAAAGTTTTTTGGTTTTGCTGAAAAAAATACAATAGTACTTATTTGGATAACTTTATTTTACATACAACACAAGCTATTCCGAAACTAGTGCCTCATGTAACCTGTCACCAATATTTAACTTTTCCTGTGACACCTTTTCCAGCTACAGCAATTCTAATGATGTACAAATTTCTGTCCAGTATAAATAATAGTTTGTGTTATATGTAAAATAAGGGGATGAAAATGAGTATATGTCTTTCTTCTTTTTGTGTAGGTAATTGCAATGACTATGGTCTTTGGTGATTTTCTGCAAGTCCCACATTATTGTTGTTAACAAGGGAATTTATACATAGTACACAAAAAATAGGCTACATTCTTTTGATTTTCTAGAAAAAGACATGAATACTCCATTTGATCTTTTTATTTTACATATGATACAAACTATTCTGAAACTACAGTGCCTCAGTTAACCTCTGCCACTAGTATTCTAATTTCCCCTTAACACCTTTTCCAGCAAAATATACAAACTCTTCATAAGTGTAAAGAAAAAGAAAAATCCTTCTCAGCAATCTAATCCAAGGTTGAGGCCCACATTCCCAAACTGAGTAGCATAAAAGACAGAAAATGGCTCTTAATGAGGAGATTAACTGGCCTATAAGTGCAGACAAACAAGCACTACTAATATCCACTGTGATGAATTAAAATATATTGCATGGGATAGGATTAATTAACAACTGTCATTAAAGTAATTATGTGAAGATATAGTTGAGGTGCTGGGCAATGAGTTGTAACAAGTAAAATCCTGATGCTGTTGTGGTGTCTTGGGGAAGTGACAAAAATAATTTAATCTGATATATATCAAACAAATGTGTGACCATGTTACTAAGATTATGAGAATTATAAAAGCAAGTAGAAATCATGGAATGTTTGAAACCAGAAGTAACAGAAGGGAGAAAGATAACTAAAACTAATGGTTTATCTGGACACACAATCTCAGGCTGAATCTTTAGGCTTTATATTCAGTAAAAAATCCAATGGATATATATTAAGTGAATAAATATAGTTTGGCTAACGTGTTCATCCTCATATTATTACTTACAATGCGACAAGTTACTACAATGAACTTGAAACCCTATTCTTAGAGCATTCTACAGTGAGTGCCAGTAAAATTTTCAGTTACCAATAAAACTGTTTTTGGACAATGAAAAGAAAAGTAATGAAAATTTTCAGCAAAGTAACTGGTCTTAATTTCTTTTTTGGTTTTTATTATACAAAAATATTAAAGCAATAGAATGTTAACATAATTCTGAATGATTCTTCAAAATTCTTATGATAAATAAATAATGGAATTCTATGAAGAGAATATTCTCCTCTTTTGATTTACAATATATAAAACCCAAAGGTATGTTAAGAAAAATGTATGGCACTTGACTTGCCATAGCAATGACAGTCTGTTTGTCTAAGTAGGAATACACACATCAGACACTATCGGCTAGTATAAATATGATGTGTAAATGACTAATGGCTGGCCGAGTTTTTATGGAGAAGAGGATGTGCCTCTTAGTTTGTGGAAAAAAAAAATACTTTTACAAAAATATATCCAAAACAATATAATCTGCAAGACTTGGAAAGTATATATCACAAAAACAAAAACACAAAGACCCAAAAACTGTGACTTTTACAGAAACATTGTAATGACACAACACAGATAACAAAATTCAATTCATTTGTGTGATGATGACAATTGATTTTCAGTTATTACATATAGTGTTTTGTGAAAATAACAAACATAACACAAAAAATGATGGCATTACTTAGAGGCTAAAAATGAGATGAATCCTAATATCACAAGTTCTACTATAACAAACATGTCAGATCCAAAATGTGTAGCTGTACATAAATCACTGTTAAGAGAGGATGCTTTCTAGCAAAAATACAAGCCCAGTAGGTGGTTGATCACATCTTTAAAATCTCTAAACTATTCACACAATAACTTGCCCTTTTGAGTCAGGTAATGCCTATAATGCTGCCTTTAAACCAGACTTTATATTGAAAACCATATGAAATCACAAATAATATGATGTTACAGAACATATATCAAACAACTGGAATTAATATACAACAAAATCAGTATGAGAGCAAAGACTCAGAGATATGGTATTTCGTTGAGGAATATCATTAAGAATTATGGCTATTTCGCATAAATAATTACAGAACTGATTTCTTCTGACTAGAGATGACATGTAAAATACTCTCTCTTGGTAAGGGCTCCTCAATGGTGGTGTCACAAACTTACTTAAGCAAATGTTAAGGTACTAAAGTAACATCATATTAAATGGAAAAAAAAAATTGAAAATGTGATGAATAAACAATAATCTCAATTAATCCATTCCTGATGATCTCTTTGAACTAAATAACTCATTTCATCTAACCTTAAAAAATAAGCCATTTCTCGCAACTCCTAATAGGATAACATTTAACTCCTCTGATTCATACAAGGAATAATAAAGTTTTAATATCAGTTTTAATATCGGAGACTCTGGAGATAGATAATGAGCCAGTGATGGAAAACCAAAGGACAACATGAGACTCACTAAAGGATTACATGGAGATTATCTTGTCTACACAGAACCCTAGGCACAAGTTGGTGGGAGGCATCACAAAGAACTTTAAGGATGGTACCTACTATTCAGGTACCAGCAAAGATTTTGTATTGTAATCATAACTTGCATTTTTTTTCTGATAGTTAAATGCACATTTGAATACTATTTTTATGGAAATTACTGCTGCTTTCCCATGGATTCGAGGATAAATAATCTTTATCACTCCAGAATAAGATATGACATTACAGGTGTGCTACAGTTCCAGAAGAAAATTTTAAGAACGTGAACAGTTCAGTAGAATATCTTAAATTCATATGAAATAAAGAAACAGGATATCCATTATTTACTGTTTGGCCAGAATTAATTCTTTTTCATAATATAAAGTTTGAATGCAACTCTTAAAATACAGAATAGGCAAAAGAAATTACATTAACTTTTTAAGAATGTTTTAACAGCCAAACCATAATGCAGTTCTTTGGAAGATTTCTAGAGCCACTGTTGGATATTTGACAGTAAAAGCAGCAAGGCTTATTCTAAGCTGGATCCAGAAACTGAAAACTGAGGCTGGGATTGGTTTCAGGGGCTAATTACCATATACAGCATAAAAGGGTAACTGGGAAAGAGAAAACATAATTGTTTTCTTATGGCCAAAGCCAGTCACTTACTAACTATGCTTCAGTCTCATATACAGTGGGTAGCAAGTCTCTATCCTAGGAACTGGGTGTCCCAGCCCTTGTGGGGTTGGTGGTGGTAAACCCAGTTCTGCAAAATGATGTTCAACAAAAGGTGCATACCTGCAGGCACTAGATTCACCCTTTATTGATGAGAATGGGTTAAATGATAACAGACTGGGAATAAGACACATTCAACAGTCTTTTATGCCGTATGTATTTCAAAAAGAATAATCTTAGCCAACTTTAGCCTCACAAAGATGTACAGAACATTCATCTTAGTGTTCAGCATTGCCTCTAGATATTGGAATGGTTGCAAGGTGGCATAAGGATTTTGCCAGAGGGGAAAGTGGCATGTCCATGACAGACCATAGAGGTGTAGCTAGGTCCAAAAATATATATCTAGGCATGTTGGCTTGCCATGGCTTACAATACCGGGTATCTGCTGGAGCTAGAAATTTTCTTTGGAACAATCCCTACTACAGGGTGATAAAAGAATCAATTGCCACAATGTCTGAGTTTGATTCTGCATGTGCCACCTTGCCCTAAATCCAAATCAAGATGACATGAGGTATAAATAAGTTATTACATGAAAATAATACTAAAAAATCATAATGCTCCATCACCTCAAAATAAAAGATAATATCCTTAAAAAAAACAGAAATATCAAGTTTAAAATGTCATTTTTCATAATCATATGAATATTATGTTTGTTATTGTAAGGTAAGTAAGTTCTAAAGTAAAATACCGATTAGACCATCAGAGCTCCAACACATCAAACACAGGTATTTTGAACTAAAAACATTGTGTGTTGGTCCACAAATCTTAGGGTATTTGGTATCATACTGCTAATCGCAGGGCTAAAACTGAGCTTCTAAGAATGTCCATCAAGGCATTCCTAACACTTTAAATGAAAATGATCTGCAATCCTAGTGGCCTCCAACCACCATATATAGTTAATGAATCTTCCAAAACACAACCTTTATTCTCCAACCTGCTCTAAGTGCAAGAGAGAGAGAAACCAGAGGCATCATGGAGCATTAGGGCATGATGGGTGACACACTATGAACAACAACTGATTGCTATGTACACATGACGTCAACTACATGCTTTCTTCTCCAAAACTAACATGAAGTGTGTGGACAGCGAGCTTATTTCCTAGAAATTATGTTGAGCCACGATAACTTACACTATGACTGAATGTGGCTAAACACATTTTCTGTATGTAAGCCCAGGAACTGCTGAACACATGAATGTGTGACTAATATTTCTTTAGAATATATATATTCGTGTGTGTGTGTGTGTGTGTGTATATATATATATATATATATATATATATATATATATATATATATATATATATATATATATATATATATATATATCTATTACTACAGTAAGTGTTCTATAACAGTAACTCTCATGTCCATACCATATAAGTCCAAGCATTCCTTTGTATGACCCCAAATAACAACACATCACTTTAACAACACTCAATCAACAATCACTTTTTCATTAAAGAATTTTCTCAACAAGAGAGGCAGATCTCATAAACAGGTATATCATCTCATTACTGCAGAGAGACAGATCTTAATAAAATACTCAGTTTATATAACTCAGTTATTCTATTGAGATACAAAAAAAATGTAATCTAATTTTCTAGGTGTACAAAAAATATACAGATATAACATAAATCGAGGATAATCCCAAAGCCCTGAATTATTGTGGCCAATGTTATGTTGTGAACAAAGTAATTGGCAAATGATGAAATATAATTTGTACATCCACAGAAGAGCCAAGTTACAATGCTTTTGGGTTCAAATGTTACATAAATGGGTAAATACAAAACAGTATTTCCACATTACCAGCTAATATTAATAATGAGGTTTAAACAGTATATGAGCTAAGCTCTAATTAGTATTAAATAAAAACAGCATGTTAAGAATCATTAAAAATAAATGGTTATTAACCAACTCAGATAAGGAGAGAATCTCTATAGTGGTGAAATAAAAGAGCATCTTACACTGTTCAACTTGGTGACACATAATTAATTATACAACCCCATGACTCTTTTTAAGGGGCTACTGCAGCTTCAAGGCAGTCCTCCAATCAGGACCAGGGACATGATAGACTCATCTGGAATGAGAAGTTCGAAGTTCTTCGACAAGACAGTACTCCTTTTCATCCAGTGATAATGATATAACCTCGCTAAAGGTGACTTTTCACTCAAAGTGTAGCCACATGTTGGCAGAGTCTGGTAACACCAGTTGCATACCTATAAACAGTAATTATTAATTACATAACCCCAGGACCACTTTTACAAGGCTCCTGCAGCACCAAGGCTGTGCTACTATTAACAGTAGGGAAATAATGGACTCCTCTGTTCTTAAAACTACCTTGCTAATGCAGGAAACAGTGAATATGTATGAAAAAATATATATATATGAGCGGGGGGCTTGAAATCTTCCCCTCCAGTTTATACTTTTCCAAAAGAGGGAAAAGAGAAGGGGGTCAACCGAGGATTTTTCTCTCTAAGGCTCAGTCTTCTGTTCTTAATGCTAACTAGCTAATGCGGGATATGGCGAATATGTATGAAAAAAAAATATATCCTCCCCTCTCGTTTTTTTTTTTCCAAAAGAAGGAACAGAGGAGAGGTCCAGGTGAGGATATTCCCTCAAAGGCCCAGTTCTCTGTTCTTAACGCTACCTCGCAATCGCGGGAAATAGCGAATAGTATGAAAAAAAAAAAAAATATATATATATATATATATATATATATATATATATATATATATATATATATATATATATATATATATATATTTTTTTTTTTTTTTTATACTTTGTCGCTGTCTCCCGCGTTTGCGAGGTAGCGCAAGGAAACAGACGAAAGAAATGGCCCAACCCCCCCCCATACACATGTACATACACACGTCCACACACGCAAATATACATACCTACACAGCTTTCCATGGTTTACCCCAGACGCTTCACATGCCTTGATTCACTCCACTGACAGCACGTCAACCCCTGTATACCACATCGCTCCAATTCACTCTATTCCTTGCCCTCCTTTCACCCTCCTGCATGTTCAGGCCCCGATCACACAAAATCTTTTTCACTCCATCTTTCCACCTCCAATTTGGTCTCCCTCTTCTCCTCGTTCCCTCCACCTCCGACACATATATCCTCTTGGTCAATCTTTCCTCACTCATTCTCTCCATGTGCCCAAACCATTTCAAAACACCCTCTTCTGCTCTCTCATAGGGTGGGGGAGGGGGGAAAAATGGCTATGTTTGAAGGAATAGTGGTTCCAACAGTATTGTATGGGTGCGAGGCGTGGGCTATGGATAGAGTTGTGCGCAGGAGGGTGGATGTGCTGGAAATGAGATGTTTTAGGACAATATGTGGTGTGAGGTGGTTTGATCAAGTAAATAATGTAAGGGTAAGAGAGATGTGTGGAAATAAAAAAGAGCGTGGTTGAGAGAGCAGAAGAGGGTGTTTTGAAATGGTTTGGGCACATGGAGAGAATGAGTGAGGAAAGATTGACCAAGAGGATATATGTGTCGGAGGTGGAGGGAACGAGAAGAAGTGGGAGACCAAGTTGGAGGTGGAAAGATGTAGTGAAAAAGATTTTGAGTGATCGGGGCCTGAACATGCAGGAGGGTGAAAGGCGGGCAAGGAATAGAGTGAATTGGATCGATGTGGTATACCGGGGTTGACGTGCTGTCAGTGGATTGAATCAGGGCATGTGAAGCGTCTGGGGTAAACCATGGAGAGTTCTGTGGGGCGTGGATGTGGAAAGGGAGCTGTGGTTTCGGGCATTATTACATGACAGCTAGAGACTGAGTGTGAACGAATGGGTCCTTTGTTGTCTTTTCCTAGTGCTACCTCGCACACATGAGGGGGGAGGGGGATGTTATTCCATGTGTGGTGAGGTGGCGATGGGAATGAATAAAGGCTGTGTGAGTTGTGTGCATGGGTATATATGTATGTGTCTGTGTGTGTATATATATGTGTACATTGAGGTGTATGGGTATGTATATTTGCGTGTGTGGATGTGTATGTATATACATGTGTATGGGGGTGGGTTGGGCCATTTCTTTCGTCTGCTTCCTTTCGCTACCTTGCAAATGCGGGAGACAGCGACAAAGCAAAATAAATAATAAAAAATATTTATATATTTATTTTGCTTTGTCGCTGTCTCCCGCATTTGCGAGGTAGCGCAAGGAAACAGACGAAAGAAATGGCCCAACCCACCCCCATACACATGTATATACATACGCGTCCACACACGCAAATATACATACCTATACATTTCAATGTACACATAGATATACACACACAGACATATACATATATACACATGTACATAATTCACACTGTCTGCCTTTATTCATTCCCATCATATATATATATATATATATATATATATATATATATATATATATATATATATATACACACACACACATACAACATTGTTGGAACCGCTATTCCTTCAAACATACCCATTTTTGCTTTCGGATATAATGTTCTCGACTTCCACATATTCTTCAAGGCTCCCAGGATTTTCGCCCCCTCCCCCACCCTATGATTCACTTCCGCTTCCATGGTTCCATCCGCTGCCAGATCCACTCCCAGATATCTAAAACACTTTACTTCCTCCAGTTTTTCTCCATTCAAACTTACCTCCCAATTGACTTGATCCTCAAACCTAATGCACCTAATAACCTTGCTCTTATTCACATTTCTTTCATCTGTTTCCTTGCGCTACCTCGCAAATGCGGGAGACAGCGACAAAGCAAAATAAAAAAAAAATTATTTATTCATTTTGCTTTGTCGCTGTCTCCCGCGTTAGCGAGGTAGCGCAAGGAAACAGACAAAAGAATGGCCCAACCCACCCACATACACATGTATATACATACATGTCCACACACGCAAATATACATACCTATACATCTCAATGTACACATATATATACACACACAGACATATACATATATACACATGTATATGATTCATACTGTCTGCCTTTATTTATTCCCATCGCCACCTCGCCACACATGGAATAACAACCCCCTCCCCCTCATATGTGCGAGGTAGCGCTAGGAAAAGACAACAAAGGCCCCATTCTTTTACACTCAGTCTCTAGCTGTCATGTAATAATGCACCAAAACCACAGCTCCCTTTCCACATCCAGGTCCCACAAAACTTTCCATGGTTCACCCCAGACGATTCACATGCCCTGGTTAAATCCATTGACAGCACGTCAACCCCGGTATACCATATCGTTCCAATTCACTCTATTCCTTGCACGCCTTTCACCCTCCTGCATGTTCAGGCCCCGATCACTCAAAATCTTTTTCACTCCATCTTTCCACCTCCAATTTGGTCTCCCACTTCTCCTCGTTCCCTCCACCTCTGACATATATATCCTCTTAGTCAATCTTTCCTCACTCATTCTCTCCATGTGACCAAACCATTTCAAAACACCCTCTTCTGCTCTCTCAACCACACTCTTTTTATTACCACACATCCCTCTTCCCCTATTATTACTTACTCGATCAAACCACCTCACACCACATATTGTCCTCAAACATCTCATTTCCAGCACATCCACCCTCCTGTGCACAACTCTATCCATAGCCCAAGCCTCGCAACCATACAACATTGTTGGAACCACTATTCCTTCAAACATACCCATTTTTGCTTTCTGAGATAATGTTATTAGGTACAGTAGGGTCAAAGGGCAAGTCAATTGGGAGGTAAGTTTGAATAAAGAAAAACTGGAGGAAGTGAATTGTTTTAGATATCTGGGAGTGGATTTGGCAGCAGATGGAACCATGGAAGCAGAAGTGAATTATAGGGTGGGGGAGGGGTGAAAGTTCTAGGAGCATTGAAGAATGTGTGGAAGTCGAGGACATTATCTCAGAAAGAAAAATGGGTGTTTGAAGGAATAGTGGTTCCAACGATGTTGTATGGTTGCAAGACGTGGGCTATAGAGTTGTGCAGTGGAGGGTGGATGTGCTGGAAATGAGATGTTTGAGGGCAATATGTGGTGTGAGGTGGTTTGATCGAGTAAGTAATAATAGGGTAAGAGAGATGTATGGTAATAAAAAGTGTGTGGTTGAGAGAGCAGGAGAGGGTGTTTTGAAATGGTTTGGTCACATGGAGAGAATGAATGAGGAAAGATTGACCAAGAGGATATATGTGTCAGAGGTGGAGGGAACGAGGAGAAGTGGGAGACCAAATTGGATGTGGACAGATGGGGTGAAAAAGATTTTGAGTGATCGGGGCCTGAACATGCAGGAGGTGAAAGGCATGCAAGGAATAGAGTGAATTGGAACGATGTGGTATACCGGGGTCAACGTGCTGTCAATGAATTGAACCAGGGCATGTGAAGCGTCTGGGGTAAAACATGGAAAGTTCTGTGGGGCCTGGATATGGAAAGGGAGCTGTGGTTTCTGTGCATTATTACATGACAGATAGAGACTGAGTGTGAACGAATGTGGCCTTTGTTGTCTTTTCCTAGCGCTACCTTGCGCACGTGCGGGGGGGAGGGGGTTGTTATTTCATGTGTGGTGGGGTGGCAATGGGAATGAATAAAAGCAGACAGTATGAATTATGCACATGTGTATATATTTATATGTCTGTGTGTGTATATATATATGTATACGTTGAGATGTATAGGTATGTATATTTGCGTGTGTGGACATGTATGTATATACATGTGTACGTGGGTGGGTTGGGCCATCCTTTCGTCTGTTTCCTTGCACTACCTCACTAACACGGGAGACAGCGACAAAGTAAAATAAATAAAATAAACATACATGGAGGGATGTCTGATCAATAACTTGTGGAGGCGAGGGTGAAGATTTGTAGAGGTTTTTAAGAAAGATGAATGTTGCAGAGAAGAGTGTGGTGAGAGTAAGTGAGCTTGCAAAAGAGACATGTGAAGAAGTACCAGGAGAGATTGATTGAAGAATGGCAAAAGGTGAGAGCAAATGACAGAGGGGGGTGGATGAGGAATGGGATGTATTTAAGGAAGCAGTGATGGCATGTGCAAAAGATGCAAGTTGCATGAGAAAGGTGGGAGGTGGGCACATTAGAAAGGGTTGTGAGTGGTGAGATGAAGAAGTAAAGTTGTTAGTGAAAGAGAAAAGAGAGGCATCTGGATGATACTTACAAGGAAGAAGTGCAAATGACTGGGAGATGTATAGAAGATAGCAGCAAAGAGGTCAACAGGAGGGTGCAAGGGTTGAAAAAGAGGGCATATGAGAGTTGGAGTGAGAGAATATCATTAAACTTTAGGGAAAATAAGATGTTTTGGAAGGAGGTAAGTAACGTGCAAAAGACAAGAGAACAAATGGAAACATTGATGAAGGGGAGAAGTGATAACAGGTAGAGATGAGGTGAGAAGATTTAGAGAAAGTTTGTTGAATGTGTTCGATGATTGAGTGGCAGATGTAGGGTGTTTTGGTAGGGATGGTGTGAGAAGTGAGAGGGTAAGGGAGAGAGTTTTGATAAGAGAGATGAGGTAATCAAAGCCTTGCAGAAGATGAAATCCGGCAGGTGGCAGGTTTGGATGGTATTGCACAGGAATTTATCAGGAAAGGGGGTGACTGTGCGGTTGATTGGTTGGTAAGGATATTCAGCGTATGTATGGATCATGTTGAAGAGCCTCAGGATTGGCAGAATGCCTGTATAGTGCCATTGAACAAATGCAAAGGGGATAAAGGTGAGTGTTCAAACTACAGAGGCATAAGTTTACTGAGTATTCCTGGTAAATTGTATAAGAGGGTAATGATCGAGAGGGTGAAGGCATGTTCAGAGGATCAGATTGGAGAGGAGCAGTGTGGTTTCAGAGGTGGTAGCAGATGTGGGGATCAGGTGCTTGCTTTGAAGAATGTGTGTGAGAAATATTTAGAAAAACAGAAGGATTTGTATGTGGCATTTATGGATCTGAAGAAGGCATATGATAGGGTTGATAGAGATACTTTGTGGAAGGTCCTAAGAGTATATGGAGTGGAAGGTAATTTGCTAGAAGGAGTATAATGTGTTTATCAAGGATGTTAGGCAAGTGTACAAGTAGGAAGAGAGGGGAGTGACTGGTTCCTAGTGAAGATATCTCCATGGTTATCTAATTTGTTTATGGATGGGGTGGTTAGGGAGGTAAATGCGAGAGTTTTGGAGAGGCAAGTTTGCAGTCTTTTGTGGATGAGAGGACCTGGGAAGTAAGTCAGTTGCTGTTTGCTGATCATACAGGACTGGTAGCTGATTCAAGTGAGAAACAGCAGAAGTTGGAGACAGTTTGGAAAAGTGTGTGAAAGGAGAAAGTTGAGAGTAAATGTGAATAAGATCAAGGCTATTAGGTTCAGCAGGTTGAGGAACAAAACGATTGGGATGTAAGTTTGAATGGAGCAAAACTGGAGGAAATGAAGTGTTTTAATATCTGGGATTGAACTTAGTAGTGAATGTAACAATGGAAGCAGAAAAGAGTCACAGGCTGGGGGAGGGGGCAAAGGTTCTGGGAGCCATGAAGAATGAGTGGAAAGAGAGAACATTATCTCAAAGAGCAAAAATGGGTATGCTTGAAAGAATAGTAGTAGTTCCAACAATATTATATGGTTGTGAGGCATGGTGGGCTATAGACAGGGTTGTAAGGAGGAGGGTGGACGTGTTGGAATGAAATGTTTGAGGACAATAAGTGGTGTAAGGAAGTTTGATCGAGTAAGTAAAGAAAGGGTAAGGGAGATGTGTGGAAATAAAGTGTGCTTGAGAGAGCAGAAAAGGGTGTGTTAAAAAGTTTGGACATATGGAGAGAATGAGTGAGGAAAAGTTGACAAAGACGATATATGTGTCAGAGGTAGAGGGAACAAGGAGAAGCGGAAGACTAGATTAGAGGTGGAAGGATGGAGTGAAAAAGATTTTGAGTGAGTGGGGCCTGAACATGCAGAAGGGTGAGAGGCATACAATTACTAGAGTGAATTGGAACAATGTGGTATATCGGGGTGGACGTGCTGTCATGGACTGAACCAGGACATGTGAAACCTCTGGGGTAAGTCATGGAAAGGTGTGTGGGGCCTGGATATGGATATTGAGCTGTGGTTTTGGTGCATTACACATGACAGTCAGAGAATGAGTGTGGACAAATGTGGCCTTTTTTGTCTGTTTTCCTGCCGGTTTCCCACTTCAGCGAGATAGCGCCAGGAAACAGACGAAGAAAGGTTCATCCACTCATATACACACACACGTGTGGCGGGGTGGCAGCAGGAATGGATGAAGGCAGCATGTATGAATATGTACAAGTGTATACATGTATATGTCTGTGTATGTACATGTATGTATACATTGAAATGCATAGGTATGTTTATGTGCATGTGTGGGCATTTATGTATATAAATGTGTATGTGGGGGGCTGGGCCATTATTTCACATACATATATATTTTTTTTTTATTTTTATTATTATTATTATTATTATATATATATATATATATATATATATATATATATATATATATATATATATATATATATATATATATATATATATATGTATATATATATACATATCAATATGTATATACAAATACATATGCAGACATATACATATATACATATTCATACTTGCCTGCCTTCGTCCATTCCTGGTGCTACCCCGCCAAACAGGAAAAAAGCAACCCCCCCCCCCCCCACACACACACACACACACACTTTCAGCAAGGTAGCACCAAGGAAAGACAGAAAAGGCTACAATCGTTCACACTCAGTCTCTAGCTGTCATGTGTAATGCACCAAAACCACAGCTCCCTATCCACATCCAGGCTCCACAGACCTTTCCATGGTTTACCCTCAATGCTTCATGTGCCCTGGTTCAGTCCACTGACAGCATGTCAACCCCAGTATACTACATCGTTCCAATTCACTCTATTCCTTGCACACCTTTCACCCTCCTGTATGTTCAGGCCCCAATTGCTCAAAATATTTTGCACTCCATCTTCCACCTCCAATTTGGTCTACAGCTTGTCCTTTTTCCCTCTACTTCTGACACATATATCCTCTTGGTCAATCTTTCCTCACTCATTCTCTCCATATGTCCAAACCATTGCAACACACCCTCTTCTGCTCTCTCAGCCACACTCTTCATTACCACACATCTCTCCTACCCTTTCATTACTTACTCGATCAAACCCCCTCACACCACATATTGCCCTCAAACATTTCATTTCCAACACATCCACCCTCCTCTATACAACCCTATCTACAGCTCATGCCTTGCAACCATATAACAACCACATTCTTTCAAACATGCCCATTTTCACTCTCTGAGATAACAATCTCTTCTTCCACACATTCTTCATCACTCCTAAAACCCTCATCCCTTCCCCCACCCTGTGACTCACTTCCGCTTCCATGGTTCCATCCACAGCTAAGTCCACTCCCAGATATCTAAAACACTTCACTTCCTCCAATTTTTCACCATTCAAATTTATACCCAATTAACTTGTCCCTCAACCCTACTGAACCTAATAACCTTGCTCTTATTCACATTTACTCTCAACTTTCTCCTTTCACACACTTTTCCAAACTCAGTAACCAACCTCTGCAGTTTTCACTTGAATCAGCCACAAGTGCTGTATCATCAGTGAACAACAACTGATTCACTTCCCAGGCCCTCTCATCCACAGCAGACTACATACTTGCCCCTCTGTCCAAAAATCCTGCATTTACCTCCCTAAATACCCCATCCTTAAACAAATTAAGCAACCATGGGGACATAACACACCCCTGCAGCTAACTGACATTCCATGGAAACCAATCTCTCTCCTCTCTTCCTACTCATGCACATGCCTTACATCCTTGGTAAAACTTTTCACTGCTTCTAACAACTCACCTTCCACACCATATACTCTTAAAACCTTCCATAAAGCATCTCTATCAATCCTATCATCTGCCCTCTCCAGACACAAAAATGCTACATACAAATCCATCTGTTTGCAAGGCGCCACCAAAAACAGAAAAAGAAAAGTCTCATTCACTCACATCCATTCTCTAGCTATCACATGCAATTAACCATAACCACAGCCACCTACCTACAACCAAACTCTACAGACCCTTCCATGGTTTTCCCTGGCTGCTTCATATACCCTGGCTCAGTCCATTGACAGCAAGTCACCCCAGTTCAATTTATCTTGTGTACACCTTTCAGCCT
The DNA here is from genome assembly GCF_036320965.1 of Panulirus ornatus. NCBI lineage: Eukaryota > Metazoa > Arthropoda > Malacostraca > Decapoda > Palinuridae > Panulirus > Panulirus ornatus. Next base: position 14,335,421 of record NC_092265.1, on the reverse strand, counting down.
CCTGCATGTTCAGATACCAAATATTTAAAAACTTTTTTCACTCCATCATTCTATCTCCAATTTGATCATTCCCTTCTTGTCCACTCCAGTTTTGACATATATATCCTCTTAGTCAACCCCTCCTCACTCATTCTCTTCATATGTTCAAACCATTTCAGCACATCCTCTTCAACTTTCATAACCATACTTTTCTTATAACCACACCTCTCTCTTACTGTCATTATGTACTCCATCAACCCTCCTCATGGACAAACTGTCCTTAAACATTTCATTACCAACATGTACACCCATTTTTGTACATTCTTATTCATAGCCCATGCCTCACATACATACATCCTTGGGACCACTACGCCTTCAAGCATACCCATTTTTGCCCTGCCAGACAGCGAACTCTCTTTTCACACATTCCTCAATGCTCCTAGAACTTTTGCTCCATCATCTACCCTGTGACTCACCACTTCTGCTTCCATTTACTGCCACGTGCACTCTCAGGTATCTAAAAAACCAAACTTCCCCAAGTCTCTATTCAAACTCATACCTTAACTAACCAGTTCTCTGCACTGCTAAAGCTAATAACTCTCAACTTCCTTCTCACACACTCTCCAAACTCAGACTTCAGCTTCTGCAGTTTCTTGCTTGAATCTACCACCAGTGCCTTGTCATCAGCAAACAACTGACCCTTCCCCAGTCCCTTTACCCCCTAGAGAGTGCATCCCTGCCCCTCTCTCCAAGTCCCTTGGACTTACCTTCCTTACCAACCCATCCATACAAAAATTAAATAGCTACCATGAAATCACACACCACACAACCTTGCCACACACCCACCTCTCTACCTACTCACACACCTTCCTTACTCTCTTGATAAAACTATTCACTGCTTCTAATATTAGCTTTCATCCCACATCATATATTTGTAAGACCTTCCATAAGGCATCTCTATCATAAATGCCACATATAAGTCCTTCTATTTCTGCACTATTTCTCACACATGCTCTTTAAGGCAAACACCTGATCCACACATCCTCTACAACTCCTGAAGCCACACTGCTTCTCTCCAATCTGAAGCTCTGGGCATGCCACTACCCTCTCAATCACCACTTTACCATAGAATTTACCAGGTACACTCATCAAGCTTATGCCTCTGTAGTTCAAACACTCATCTGTGTTCCGCTTGCCTTTATATAATGGTACTATAACTGTATTCTGCCAATCCTCAGGCACCTTACCATGATCCATACATACACTGACAATCCTAACTATCCAATTTACGACACAGTCACCCTCTTCCTAAAAAAATTCGACCGTAATACCATCCACTCTTGCTGCCTTTTACATTTCATTTTATGCAAGACTTTCACCATCTCTTCTCTCTTCTTCAAACCACTTTCCACAACTCACTCACTTCACATATATCTTCAACCTACAAACTACATCTACCACTTTGATATCACACATATTCAACAATCTTCAAAATACCTATGTTCTCCTCACTACTTATTAATACTTCCCCATTTGCCTCTTTCAATGATGTTTCTATTTCTTCTCTTGTTCTTCTTACATTATAAACCTCTTTCCAAAACATCTTATTCTACCTGTTATTAATGTTCATTCATACCAACTCTGTTTTGCCCTTTTTCAATATCTTTATCTTCCGAATATCTCTCTATCATTTGCACTCCTTCCCTGTAAGTACCACCCCATTCACTTCTCTTTTCTCTTTCCCTAGCAACTTACTTTGTCATCCCACCACTCAGTACCTTTTCTCACCTGCCAATCTACCACCTTCTGCATGCTACACACTTCTCTTCCATGTGCCAGCACTGCTTCTCTAAATATCCCCCATTCCTAACCCACTCCTCTAGCTTCATTTACTCTCACCTTTTGCCATTATACACAATCTCTTCTGGTATTTCTTCAAACATGTCTCTTTTCAAGGCTCACTTACTTTCATTATCCCATTCTCATTAATATTGTTTTGTCTTTTCCAAAAATTCCTACAAATATTCACCCTTGCCTTTACAAAATAATGATCAGACATTTCACCAGCTGCCTCTCTCAGCACACTCACATCCAACTCTCTCTTTTTGCACACCTATCAATTAGTTTGTAATCCAACACCACCCAGTTACTATCTTTCCTAGTCGCCCACAAACACTAATGTATGTCCAACTTTATAAACAAGGTATTCCTAATCACCATTCTCTTTCAACACACACCCCCACTTTCACCATTCCTATTCAGCACACTCATTACCCTATGTCACCTAATCATACCTTTGATTGCCACATTACTCACTTTCACATTTATGTTACCCATCACTAACACAAAGTCTTTTGCACCAAAACTGCTGACACACTCACTAAGCTGCTATCAAAACACTTGCCTTTCATCACCCTCCTTCTCATGGCCAGGTGCATAAACACTATTAGTCACCCCTCTTTCACAACCCACTTTAATTTGTGCCCACATCAGTTTGAAGCTCACTTCCCTACAGTCTTTCACATATTCCTACAACTCCTGCTTGATCAATAGCATTACCCTTTCCTTAAGCCTTGCCCTCGCACTAACCTCTGCCTTTATCCCAAAACATCCATCACCTTTACTTTTGACTTTAGATTAACCCACAGCCATAACATCTAGGTTCTTCTCCAAAACATAATTTCTTATCTCTCCTTTCTTCTCATCTTAGTTACATCCACACACATTTAGACAACCCGGACTTTGAGGAAGATGAGCACTCATTGCTTGGCTCCCTCTTCTGTTCTGTACGTGAGTATGCAGTCTGTTGGGGATGAGAGGGCCTGGGAAGTGAGTCGGTTGTTGTTTGCTGATTATACAGCACTGGTGGGAGATTCGAGTGAGAAACTGCATAAGTTGGTGAATGAGTTTGGAAGAGTGTGTGAAAGGAGGAACTTGAAAGTGAATGTAAATTAAAGCAAGATTATTAGGTTTAGCATGGTTGTGGGACAGGTTAGTTGGGGTGTGAGTTTGAATGGAGAAAACTTGGAAGAATTGAAGTGTTTTAGATAACTGGGAGTGGATGTGGCAGTGAATGGAGCTATGGAAACACAAGCAAGTCATAGGATGGGTGAGGGGTGAAATTTTGGGGGCACTGAAGAATGTGTGGAAAGAGAGAATGTTATCTGGGACAGCAAAAATGGGGATGAAGGTATAGTAGTCCCAACAATATTGTACAGATGCAAGGCATGAGCTATAGATAACACTGTGTGGAGGAGGGTGGATGTGTTTGAAATGAAACGTCTGAGGATAATGTGTGGTGTGAGGTGGTTCGAAAGAGTGAGTAGTGAATGGGTAACTGAGCAATGTGGTAATAAAAAGACTGTGGTTGAGAGAGCTGAAAAAAGGTGAACTAAAATGGTTTGGAAATGTGGAGAGAATGACTGAAAAAAAAGGTTGACATAAAGGATATATGCATCGGGAGTGGAGAGAACAAGAAAAATGGGGAGAACAAATTGGAGATGGAAGGATAGAGTGAAAAACATTTTGAGTGATCAGGGGTTGAACATGCAGGAGGGTGAAAGGTGTGCAAAGGATAGAATTAATTAATGATGTGGCATACTGATAATACAATCAAATATGTATCATATTATAATAATATACATAATGTACTAAATGTACAGGTCAACATGCTATCAACTGACTGAACCAGGGTATGTGAGGCATCTGAGGAAAACCATGGAAAGGTCTGTGGGGCCTGTGGTTTCGGTGCATTACACATCACAGCTAGAGAATGGATGCGAGCAGATGTGGCCTTTCTTCATCTGTTCCTTGTGCTAACTTGGGAAACAGCGATCAATTATGAATAATAATTTTTCACACCTGATCACCATCTCCCATGTTAGTGAGGTAGCACCTGGAACAGATGAAGAAAGGCCACTCTTACTCACATCAATTATCTAGCTGTCATGTGTAATGCACTGAAACTAAAGCTCCTTATCCACAACTGGGCCCCAGAGAACTTTCAATGGTTTACCCTGGATGCTTCACATGCTCTGGTTCAGTCAACTGACAGCACGTCAACCTATACATTTAAAACATTAAATATCTTATTATAATATGATATATATTTCATTGTATAATCAGTATACCACATCTTTAATTCATTTCATCCTGTGCATGACTTTCACCATCCTGCATGTTCAGGCCCCGATCACTCAAAATCTGGTGGGTTCAAGTTTATATGAGTGAATTGGAAGGTAATTCTTTAGTACTTGTCAGATTATTTCAGCATTATATTTGTTGTTAATGCTATATTTGTTGAAAGAGAGGAAGATCTGAGAGTTTAGGTTACTGAAGAATGAGGTAAAGGAAGCTTTATTTCCAACTGGGTGTTGGTGGTTAGTTAAAGAGTGCTTTGGGTTTGAAGGGCCTAGTGCTGCTGCATACAAGTGAATGCACAGTATGTTGAGGTGGGACTGTATTGGAAGGATCTTTGTTATACTGTGAAAGCGGTGAGTGTATATGGTTGCATGAACAGCCACTGACTGTTGTGAATGTACTATTCTGTGTGGTTTGCAGCTTTCTTATATCTACTGTAAAGAGTGTGGAAGCCCAGGCAGGTGGGTCAAAGTTTAAATTGAAGCAGATGACTTATTCATACAGAATGCCGACATATTCTTTGGCATGTCTAAATCTGGTGCCACCTAGTGTTCTGAAGGCATTAAGTTTGGGTTGCTTCTGTGTTGATATTATTAGTGTGGGGAGTAAATATTATGTGTTGTATGTGATGCCTAGAATGGTTGGTGTTTTGCTCATGGGATAGCATGATCATTCAAAGTGACCAGAGGGTGTGAGTTGAATTCATGTCTGTCTGGAGTTAAAAGAGTAAATGAAGACTACCACAGAGATGCAGACACATTTTTCAGGGTGAGTGAAGGAAAAGTTACCTTTGGTGAGGCTGTATTACTGAGAGTACAACCTCATCAAAAAAGTTCTCACTCCAGATGAGTTTTCATTTCCTGGTTGTGGATAGGGAACTGCGGCATCAGTGCATTACACATGAAAGCTAAAGAATGGATGTGAACAGGTGCAGCTTTTCTTCATCTGTTCCTGGCACTAATGCAGGAAACAGTAATCAAGTATGAAATAAAAGGAATATAGCATAGAAGTCCCAATAATATTACATGGATGTGAAGCATGAGCTATAGATAAGGCTGCATGGAGGAGGGAGGATGTGTTGGAAATGAAATGTATGAAGAAAATATGTCATGTAAGGTGGTTTGATTAAGTAAAGAATGGGTAAGAGAGAGGTGTAGCAATATAAAGAGTGTGGCTAAGAGAGCAGGAGAGGGTGTGCTGAAAAGTTTGGATGTATGGACAGAACGAGTGACAAAAGAATGACAAAGAATATATGTGTCAGAAATAGAGGGAACAAGGAGAATGAGGAAACGAAATTGAAAGGATGGAGTGAAAAAGATGATGAGTGATCAAGAACTGTACATGCACAAGGGTGAAAGGCAGGCACAGGACAGAGCAAACTGGAATGAAGAGGTACACTGGAGTCAACATGCAATCAGTGGACTGACCCAGGACACATAAAGTCTCCAGGGTAAACCACAGAGTGGTTTGCGGGGCCTGGATGTAAATAGGTAGCTGTGGTTTCAGCACATTACACATGACAGCTAGAGAATGGATGGAAGTGCAAGTGGCCTTTCTTCATCTGACCCTGGCGCTATCTCACTAATGCGGGGAAACAGTGACCTATCTATTCTATCTAACTAAATCTCTGATGCCTGTTCCCACCTGGAACTCCCTCAAGGGGGTGGCTAAGGCAATAAAGTCTCCATAACTGTTAACTGGTCTTCAGTGCCTCACCCTTACCATATATATATGTATTTATCTATATTTATTATACTTTGTCGCTGTCTCCCACGTTAGCAAGGTAGCGCAAGGAAACAGACGAAAGAATGGCCCAACCCACCCACATACACATGTATACATATGCATGTCCACAAAAGCACATATACATACCTATACATTTCAACATATACATATATATACATACACAGACATATACATATATACACATGTACAAAATTCATACTTGCTGCCTTTATTCATTCCCATCGCCACCCCGCCACACATGAAATGACACCCCCCTCCCCCTGTACGTGCACAAGATAGCACTAGGAAAAGACAACAAAGGCCACATTCGTTCACACTCAGTCTCTAGCTGTTCAAAGGCCACATTCGTTCACACTCAGTCTCTAGCTGTTATGTATAATGCACCCAAACCACAGCTCCCTTTCCACATCCAGGCCCCACAAAACTTTCCATGGATTACCCCTAACACTTCATATGCCCTGGTTTAATCCATTGACAGCATGTCGACCCTGGTATACCACATCGTTCCAATTCACTCTATTCCTTGCATGCCTTTCATCCTCCTGCATGTTCAGGTCCCTATCGCTCAAAATCTTTTACACTCCATCCTTCCACTTCCAATTTGGTCTTCCACTTCTCGTTCCCTCCATCTCTGACACATATATCCTCTTTGTCAATCTTTCCTCACTCATTCTCTCCATGTGACCAAACCATTTCAATACACCCTCTTCTTCTCTCTCAACCACATTCTTTTTATTACCACACATCTCTTTTACCCTTTCATTACTTACTCGGTCAAACCACCTCACACCACATATTGCCCTCAAACATCTCATTTCCAACACATCCACCCTCCTCCACACTACCCTATCTATAGCTCACACCTCGCAACCATATAACAGTGTTGGAACCACTATTCCTTCAAACATACCCATTTTTACTTTCCAAGATAATGTTCTCGCCTTCCACATATTTTTCAACACTCCCAGAAGTTTCGCCCCCTACCCCACCCTGTGACTTACTTCTGCTTCCATGGTTCCATCCACTGCCAAATCCACTCCCATATATCTAAAACACTTCACTTCCTCCACTTTTCCTCCATTCAAACTTACCTCCCAATTGACTTGTCCCTCAATACACCAGCTTCTGTAGTTTGTCACCCGAATCAGCCACCAGTGCTGTATCATCAGCGAACAACAACCGACTCACTTCCCAAGCCCTCTCATCCACAACAGACTGCATACTTGCCCCTCTTTCCAAAATTCTTGCATACACCTCCCTAACAACCCCATCCATAAACAAGTGTGTGAAAAAATTCTTGCATACACCTCCCTAACAACCCCATCCATAAACAAGTGTGTGTGTGTGTGTGTGTGTGTGTGTGTGTGTGTGTGTGTGTGTGTGTGCACTGCATATGAAAGCTAGAGAATGGTGTGTGAATGCTGTGAATGCAACCATTCTTCATCTATTCCTAGTTCTACCTTTCTAAAATGGGGAATGGCATACAAGTATAAAAAAAAAACAGGTACACTATCTATATGTGCTACCAGCATCCACCTTTTTGGGATTACAATGCAAAAGAAAATTAACCCTATGCCAAGTCTATATCACCTTCAGTTGAACAAACAGAAGTCTTATCAAAGAATTTCTCACTTCCAAGAAATCAATCAAGTTTTTGCATCTGAGTGCAGCACAGCCTTAGAGCAACATGTCTTGAGAAAAGGGGTCGTGGAACAACACCTGGACCTCTTCAAAAAGGGGTCAGGCGGCAATCATAAGCAACATATACATTATATATATATATATATATATATATATATATATATATATATAAACTAAATTCAAAGTCATATTAGCCAATACTGTCCTAGGATGTAACAAATTCTTACTGCTGCCTATATCTTGTGCCTCATAAAACTACTTGATCTTGCAGTTGATTTCCCCATGGGATCCCAAAGCCTATTTAAGAACATGAAAACCAATGCTATGGTAAACATCTTTCTCTTCTACTTCCAGGAATTCCCTTCACTGCCTTTTTGAAAATGTAACAAATTGCTTAAATGAAGCTGAGAGCAAGAGGTTTTAATCTTACAATACCCTTCTTCTGTATGTAGAAATATTACCTTAAGCAATTCAGCAACTGAGAAGCTTGGCAATAACTAGACAGTAGCTTTGGAAGGAGAAAACATATTAAGATTAATCTTAAAATCTAAAGAAACAAAATCTACCTAAACATTATCCAGATCTGCATTAAAAAAGCCTTAAAACATATGACACAAATATAGTTGTTATCTCATTACAGAAGTGATAAAAAGCTTTCTAATATGCTTAAAATGATCCTGAAGTAAATATTTCATGAAAGTTACAATCATGATGGCTTAATATTTCATTCTTCTATTTTCATTTCTATGTAATAATTCATACATACTTCAGCATAAATGGGAAAAATCTCTGAAGAACCTGAATAAAGATATTCACCATAGGAATGGTTTTCTGATTCAGCATATCTAGTGATGCCCTTCATTCACAAATCCAGACCTGTGTTCATTTACCAAGATGAAGCCCCTGAGTAATATAAATAAATAATGCTCACCTCATCCACTTTCTCCTACTTTTTAAGAAACTAAAAACTTGACTGCAATGCAATGGTAATAATGACTTCTGCTGGCAGACCTTTAGTGAACATTGTCTTTACTATCTCAACATTCACAAGAATAAAATTTTAGCTAACCATTAGTCACAAAGGGTTTATTCAACTCATTTTAACTAACCCAGAGGTAAGAAACTGACCTCCAACAACCAACTTTCAGTTGTCAAAGGAATATTTTGTATATTTCTAAAAATGGCAGCATCAGTGAGAAAACTGGAGAAGACCAGTTGAACTTTGTAAAAAAAATGTAATATGGGTCTGTAAATTACATATACAGTCTGACATGATATTCATAAAAAGAATCAGAAGTCTTACAGACTTATTTGTCATGTTTCAGCGTTGTGTAGCACTTCTGGCAGACCCTCACAGGCTTCAGAATACGAAGGCGGGAGATTTCTGATTCAAACCTACTGCATCTGAAAATTTACAGTTATGAGACTGTGTTGTTAAAGGCAAGAACATTCTAACACAAGAAAGGATAACAAAGCCAAAGAGTAAATGAGAGATGGGAAGAAAACTTCAGAAAAACCTAAATGCAAACAGTATGTACTATAATAACACAACTGATACAGCTAATGCAAGTTCTAACAAGATCATCGCCCATCAACAATGATCTCTAAATATAAGCAATTAATACATACAACAAATCATATTAAGCACATGTAACATGATTCTCTTTCAATGTTATTTTCAAGTGCTCTTTCCAATGATTTTTTCATTCCTCCTGATCAAAAGAGCCTACCTACTTCCCTATGACCAGACTTTGCTAATTGGCAGGACCAACGTGCAGCACTCACCACATATCTTGCTTCTTTAATGATACAGAAGTCCGACATCAAGCATATTGCATATCTGTCTACTAATTGTCATTTCATAAGAGTTCTTAGCCATTCACTCAGCTTCTCTAAAGATTTATGTGCTAATTTCATGCAGTCTTGAATTCTGCTTAACATTTATGTCAGTTTTTCTTAATCATTCTCACTGGGTTCTTATATACAATATTTTTGTTTGACGGAAAGGGAGGGGGATGAATTGTTCTCAGTGAAAGTGAGCCTATGTCAAAGATGTGTGATGTCACCATGGTTGTTCAATCTGTTCATGAATGAGGTGGTGAGAAGTGGATGCAGAAGTCTCACAGCAAGGGACAGGTCTGCACTTCAGTATGCTAAGAGTGGGGAAGCATGGGAGATGATTTAGCAGCTATTTGCAGATGACATGGCTCTGGTGTCAGACACTAGTGAGGGACTCCACACGCTAGGCTTGGAAGAGTGGGTGAAAAGAGAATGGAGGACCTGGAGAAAGTGGAGTGCTTTAGGTATATGAGAATGGACATGGCAGCTGAAGGAGTTATGGAGACTGAAGCGAGACACACAGTGGGAGATAAGCTAAGCTGCAGATCAACTGAAATGAGAGGTTATTGTTTATTTCATATGGTGGGAGTTAGTCTGACTGTGTTAGGAATAACCGTGTTGGAGAGATATAGTGTTAAGAGCAGTGTGACTGAAAAACTGATAAGAGTGTGCTGAAATGACCCTCAAAAAAGAGAATATGCAGAGAAAGAGACTAAAGTGACCAATGTGCCAGGAGTGAAAGGAGAGAGGGACAGTATCTACTTACTTTCAAGTACCTATGAAGAAATTCTGCCATCAGGCAGGCTGTTTTAAGCAATCTATCCACTTACTTTCAAGTACCTATGAAGAAATTCTGCCATTAAGCAGGCTGTTTTAAGCAATCTTAACCTGAATGATTCTGTGCTTTTCCCATAAATTTTTCTTATCGCTCTTGTTAGTACACTGAATGAGCTTTCCTACAAAATTCTCTTCCATCATGAGGTGGGTAAATGAAAAATTCCTGCACTCCCAGCACTCCTACAACCACCACTGTAGGTGTTTTGCAGCTGCTACTGTGTAGGTTATGTATATATTTTGACCCCATATAAATACACAGACTGTTGGATAACCTAAAAGAGGAGGAGGGACATATAAAATATGTATCGAGGAGGGACATATAAAATATGTATCATTTGTTGAGATATGTGAAAATAAATTGAGAAATGTGAAGAAATAAGTGACTATGAAAATGATTTTATTCGAATTACATGAGGAGGGAGACCAGCAAGGGAGACTATAACCACCGCCTCGGCTAGGCCTCTGTTTGTGTGGGAGAAATTCTGTAACAACTACACCAAACTTTATTCTAATATAATCCAGGGGTGATAGAGGATGTTAGTAAGACAAAATAGGTAGAGATTATTTTCAAAGAAAAATACCATTTACTAATAAAGCTGAGGGCAATTTCTCATTCCTGCATCTTGAAATTTTCCCTAAGTCTTCACAATTATAGGGAAAATGGAAAAACCAGTATCTGAGGTCTCAGAGAAACCTCATCCAATTTGTTTTCTTACTTTACTTAAATCAGGAAGCACACAAGTGCTTCCCATATTTTTTTTCATACATGTTGGCCTTACATTTAACAGCTATTATTTGGCTTTAGTACATAGCCTACAAGTGAGCTCTAGGAATATGGTGAAATCCAACTGAAAAGATAGCTATTGCCTCTAGGAGTGACCTAACTGAAAAACAGCAAAAGCAGTGAGTGACCTGACTGAATGATACAAATCATTTCAGCATACTACTGATCATTAGAAAATGAGATGATCATTCTGCTAAATATGTCTACAATGAGGGTATATTTATTCTTTGGAGATCGATACAATCAACTGTGAAAATGCCTTTATATAAATCCCTGAATTGAAAAGACATTAACCCAACTTACCTTGAGCAGAAAAGGTGGCCACAGTTGCGACAGTGATGTCGTCTCTCATAAATGCTAAACTTAACCTGACAGTTAGCACACCCATCACTTCCATCATCACGAACCCAGTGGTCTGCAACAGCACGCCCTGGCTGATCAGGTACACTCCAAGAAAACACCCTTCCCCGAGCATCTCCAACTAATACTGTTCGATGATCTCTGTAAACAAGTTGGCTCTGTTAAAACATGAAATATATTGCAACTATCATTTATTTCTCTAAATATCATAAATCAAAGAAATCTTATAATACTTTATCAGAAGATATGAACACAATATGGCAATGCATTTACATAAACCTTTTTTGCAATTATAATCAAGGTTATAAAAGTATATTTACAATAAATGAATAATCAATCATACAGCCACAAAATGCCTTTTGTGGCTTTCTTGCAGTAACAAAGTTGCATTCCAGACAAAAGGAAAGGAAGAATGGATTCACCAGAAGTGAGAAATTCCTTGATGAGGCTGTAAATATTTCTGTCCACTATTGATGATACAGCGTTGCTCTAGGCAACTTCACTTATGAAGAAATTACATACAGGTGGTGTCTGATTATATTAGTGTGTATACATTACATTTCTATTATATGTAATCCCAGGACCACTTTTATGGCCCTCCCACAGCTTTAAGGACACATTACAATTAGAAGTAGGGGAATACATTGACTTCTTTGGAGTAAGAAGCTCCTTGAAAAGAGTGCAGTCCCTTCCATCAGTTGACAATTATACAACCCTACTGAAGATGAATCTTTTATTTGTGGTGTAGCCACAAGCAGGTGTAGCCCAGCAACACCCCAATACAGGTGATGGTGTAGGGGTTGAGAAAAAAAAGGGAGAATAAGATGTTTTAGAATGAAGCTAACAGTGTGAGGAAAAACAAGAGAAACACAGGGATGTTAGGCTATGATCGCCCCATAGCCTAGCGGTAGCGCTCCCGCCTGTTGCACAGGGGTCCCAGGTTCAATCCTGGTTGTTGGAGGCTTGTATGTTCTATGAAGGTGTGCGTTCATATGCACTTTGTTCGTATTCATATACCTCCACGTTGTACAGTTAGTTTCGGTAAAATGCTATATCTGCTGGCTGTGTGAGACTGATGAGAAAGGACCGGTGTAGACCCCGATGCTCACCAACGTGAGACAAAGGGTATTCAAGTACATAGTATTCAAAGTCATTTCATTATTAGGGGCGATCATAGCCTAGCGGTAGTGCTCCTGCCTGCTGCACAGGGGTCCCAGGTTCGATCCTGGCTGTTGGAGGTTTGTGGAAGGTATTAAGAATATATGGTGTAGGAGGCAAGTTGTTAGAAGCAGTGAAAAGCTTTTATCAAGGATGTAAGGCATGTGTACGTGTAGGAAGAGAGGAAAGTGATTGGTTCTCAGTGAATGTTGGTTTGCGGCAGGGGTGCATGATGTCTCCATGGTTGTTTAATTTGTTTATGGATGGGGCTGTTAGAGAGGTGAATGCAAGAGTTTTGGAAAGAGGGGCAAGTATGCAGTCTGTTGTGGATGAGAGAGCTTGGGAAGTGAGTCAGTTGTTGTTCACTAATGATACAGCGCTGGTGGCTGATTCGGATGAGAAACTGCAGAGGCTGGTGACTGAGTTTGGTAAAGTGTGTGAAAGAAGAAAGCTGAGAGTAAATGTGAATAAGAGCAAGGTTATTAGGTACAGTAAGGTTGAGGGACAAATCAATTGGGAGGTAAGTTTGAATGGAGAAAAACTGGAGGAAGTGAAGTGTTTTAGATTTCTGGGAGTGGATTTGGCAGCGGATGGAACCATGGAAGCGGAAGTGAATCATAGAGTGGGGGAGGGGCGAAAGTTCTGGGAGCGTTGAACAATGTGTGGAAGTCGAGAACATTACCTCGGAAAGCAAAAATGGGTATGTTTGAAGGAATAGTGGTTCCAACAATGTTATATGTTGCGAGGCATGGGCTATAGATAGAGTTGTGCTGAGGAGGGTTGATATGCTGGAAATGAGATGTTTGAGGACAATATGTGGTGCTAGGAAACAGATGAAGGTACTCCAAAAAGATGAAAAACCAAGATATCTTTGGGAAAAAATATGAACAGTAGTTAAGTGAGTAAAGTGGGAGATATCAATGTCTTAAGATTTTATTGTACCTGAAATAGTAGTACATAGGAAAAAAAATCAAATACGAGGAAGTCAAAAAAGAACTCACTTAGAAATAGCCAAGGCAGTGACAGATGCTGGTTCTGTGTTGTCTCTTCGGTCATAAGCTGTGTGCATTGTCAACTTACTGCGGAACACCAGCTGGCATGCCCACTTCATACCTGTAGGTGACATTAACAATAATCATGAATTTTCTCTTCAAATGCAGTTTAATTAAATAAAAATTTCAATAAGATGACTTTTAAGTCCACACACAGACTGCTGGCAATCTGTCCACAAACATACAATTTCTCCTTGTCACACATAACACTTGAGAACATTTAATTCGCACAGCTCATTCTTTGTAACTCATGATATACCAATCTGATTTCACTGGGCAAAACATTGAAATGTCTAACGATCTCTCTAACCTATTTCTTAGCTATTTTTTTCTAATGTCTTTTTGATATATACAATAGATTTCTTGTAGATCTGATTATTCTGTTTCTTCCAAACTGTAAAATATCACTCCTCAGATGTATTCTTTAACTGTTACCTGTCAAAATGTAAATTGGCATTTTCATCCTCCAGCATGATCAGGCCCCAAGCATTGAAAATCTTTTTCACTCTATCCTTCCATCTCTAATTTGGTCTCCCCTTCTCCTTGTCCCCTCCACTTCTGACACAAATAGCCCCTTTGTCTCCTTACTCATTCTCTCCATAAGTTCAAATAATTTTAGTACACCATTTTTATAAAAAATCAAATAATTTCATATCTCTTTTTGCATTCTGATCCCAATATTTGAATAAGTCGTCTGGTATCATCTCCAAAGCATTTGCATTTATTTTCAATACAAGTAGAAAACGGATGCACCACAAATAAATTTAAGAGTACTGAGCAAGATTAATAATAGTATGTGTAGGAGGGGATCAAACATATGGTAGAAGGACACTCAGAAAATATGTGCACTCTGTACTAGTGTGGATAACTGTATGGAGATGTGCAAAAGCGTGGTTCTGAAGAAACGTTTGTTTAGTGTAGATGCTAGTACTACATGAAACAGTATAGTGGACATATTCAGACAAATGTTACCTATACATTATCCTTGTCAGACTTTTAAAAATCAAAGCTTCCTGGCATGAGAGGATTTCTGGTAGTTAAAAATTAAAAGCTTACCTGGCATGAGAGGATTCCTAGGTAGTTTTTTCTTTGTCTCCACCAATACAGCCTGATGACTCTGGGCCTCTCTTACCTCAGAGTCAGATATGAGTACAAAAGCATCACTATCCACCAAACTTGTTTCACTCTTGCTTGTCTGAAGCCTATGATCATGACCCCGTTGACCATCATGAGAAGCTCCTCTTTCAATGGTGCTTATTGCTCTGGCAACACCTGAAATTACCACATGTAGGTTTAGCATCATAAAACATTTTGAATGAGTTAAGCATATTAATTATCATATCTTCTCTTCACTTATTCAAATGAGATATTAGAAATGTGCCATTCCAGAATGCGGTTTGTGTTTACAACTGACAGTACCAATCTAATGTTTTAATATTAGTATTAGGATAATAATCACACACACACACACACACACACACACACACACACACACAGAACACACATACACACACACACACACACACACACACACACACACACACACACACACACACACACACATTTTTTTTTTCATACTATTCGCCATTTCCTGCATTAGCGAGGTTGCATTTAGAACAGAGGCCTGAACCTTTGAGGGAATATCCTCACTAGACCCCCTTCTCTGATCCTTTTTTTGCAAAATTAAAAATGAGAGGGGAGGATTTCCAGCCCCCGCTCCATCCCCTTTTAGTCGCCTTCTATGACATGCAGAGAATACATGGGAAGTAATCTTTCTCCCCTATCCCCATGGTTCGATCCACTACCAAATCCACTCCCAGATATCTGTTTTTCTAAGTATCTCTCATACATTTTTCAAAGCAAACTCCTGATCTACACATTCTCTACCACTTCTGACACCACACTGCTCTTCCCCAATCTTCATCCTCTCAATCAGTACCCTCCCATATAATTTCCCAGGAATATTCAACAAACATATGCCTCTGTAATTTGAACACTCACCTTTATCTCCTTTGCCTTTGTACAATGGCACTACGCATGCATTTCGCCAATCCCCAGGCACTTCACCATGATCCATGCATACACTGAATATCCTTACCAACCAATAAATAACACAGTCACCCCCTTTCTTTTCAAATTCCACTGCAATACCATCCAAACCCATCACCTTGCTGGCTTTCATCTTCCTCAAAGCTTTCACTATCTCTTTGTTTACCAAACCATTCTCCCTGACCCCTCTCACTTCTCACACCAACCCAACCAAAACACCCTATATCTGCCACTCTATCATAAAACACATTCAACAAACCTTCAAAATATTCACTCCATCTCCTTCTCACTTCACCACTATTCATTATCACCTCCGCATTTGCCCCCTTCTCCGATGTTTCCATTTGTTCTCTAGTCTTACACACTTTATCTACCTTCTTCCAAAACATCTTTTTATTCTCCCTAAAATCTAATGATAATCTCTCACCCCAACTCTCATTTGCCTTGTTTTTCACCTCTTGCAACTTTCTCTTGACCTCCTGCCACATTCTTTTATACATCTCCCAGTCATTTGCACTACCTCCCAGTAAAAATCATCCAAACATCTCTCTCTTCTCTTTCACTAACAATCTTACTTCTCCATCCCACCATTCACTACCCTTTCTAATCTACCTGCCTCCCACCTTTCTCATACCACATTCATCTTTTGCACAAACCATCACTGCTTCCCTAAATACATCCCATTCCTCCCCCACTCCCCTTACGTCATTTGCTTTCACCTTTTGCCATTCAGCACTCAATCTCTCCTGGCTTTTCCTCATACAAGTCTCCTTTCCAAGCTCACTTACTCTCACCACTCTCTTTTCCTCCGTGGATAGGACAGAAAGAATACTTCCCATGTATTCCCTGCATGTAGCAGAAGGTGACTAACAGGAGAGGGGGTGGGGGGCTCGAAATCCTTCCCTCCCCTCCCATTTTTTACTTTTCCAAAAAAAAGGGACAGAGAGCAGGGCCAAGTGAGGATATTCCCTCTAAGGCTCAGTCCTCTGTTTTTAACACTACTTCACAAATGTGGGAAATGGTGCATATGTATGACAATGCATATCTTTCTTTCTTTCTTTCATACTATTTGCCATTTCCCATGTTAGCAAGGTAGTGGTAAGAACAGAGGACTGGGACTTTGAGGGAATATCCTCACCTGGCCCCCTTTTCTGTTCCTTCTTTTGGAAAATCAAGAAAAAATGAGAGGGGAGGATTTCCAGCCACCCACTCCCTCCCCTTTTAGTCGCCTTCTACAACACGCAGGAAATACGTGTGAAGTATTCTTTCTCCCTATCCTCATGGTAAGAGAGATGTATTTATATTCATTTATTTTGCTTTGTCACTGTCTCCCGCGTTAGCGAGGTAGCGCAAGGAAACAGACGAAAGAAATGGCCCAACCCACCCCCATACACATGTATATATATACACGTCCAAACACGCAAATATACATACCTATACATCTCAACGTATACATATATATACACACACAGACATATACATATATACACATGTACATAATTCATACCATCTACCTTTATTCATTCACATCGCCACCCCGCCACACATGAAATAACAACCCACTCCCCCCGCATGTGCGCGAGGTAGCACTAGGAAAACACAACAAAGGCCACATTCGTTCACACTCAGTCTCTAGCTGTCATGTAATAATGCACCGAAACCAGAGCTCCCTTTCCACATCCAAGCCCCACAGAACTTTCCATGGTTTACCCCAGATGCTTCACATGACTGGTTCAATCCATTGACAGCACGATGACCCCAGTATACCACATTGTTCCAGAGTGCACGCCTTTCATCTCAAGCATGTTCAGGCCCCAATCACTCAAAATCTTTTTCACCCCATCTTTCCAACTCCAATTTGGTCTCCCACTTCTCCTCGTTCCCTCCACCTCTGACACATATATCCTCTTGGTCAATCTTTCCTCACTCATTCTCTCCTTGTGACCAAACCATTTCAAAACACCCTTTTCTGCTCTCTCAACCACACTCTTTTTATTACCACACATCTCTCTTACCCTATCAATACTTACTCGCTCAAACCACCTCACACCACATACTGTCCTCAAACATCTCATTTCCAGCACATCCACCCTCCTCCGCACAACCCTATCTATAGCCCACGCCTCGCAACCATTGTTGGAACCACTATTCCTTCAAACATACCCATTTTTGCTTTCCGACATAATGTTCTCGACTTCAACACATTCTTCAACGCTCCCAGAACTTTCGCCCCTCCCCCACCTTATGATTCACTTCCACTTCCATGGTTCCATCTGCTGCCAATTCCACTCCCAGATATCTAAAACACTTCACTTCCTCCAGTTTTTCTCCATTCAAACTTACCTCCCAATTGACTTGTCCCTTAATCCTATTGTACCTAATAACCTTGCTCTTATTCACATTTACTCTCAACTTTCTTCTTTCAAAAACTTTACCAAACTCAGTCACCAGCTGCTGCAGTTTCTCACCCAAATCAGCCACCAGCACTGTATCATCAGCGAACAATTCACTCACTTCCCAAGCTCTCTCATTCACAACAGAATGCATACTTGCCCCTCTTTCCAAAACTCTTGCATTCACCTCCCTAACAACCCCATCCATAAACAAATTAAACAACCATGGAGACATCACGCACCCCTGCCGCAAACCAACATTCACTGAGAACCAATCACTTTCCTCTCTTCCTACACGTACACATGCCTTACATCCTAGATAAAAACTTTTCAATGCTTCTAACAACTTGCCTCCCACACCATATATTCTTAATACCATCCACGGAGCATCTCTATCAACTGTATCATATGCCTTCTCCAGATCCATAAATACTACATACAATTCCATTTGCTTTTCCAAGTATTTCTGACAAACATTTTTCAAAGCAAACACCTGGTCCACACATCCTCTACCATTTCTGAAACCACAATGCTCTCCCCCAATCTGATGCTCTGTACATGCCTTCACTCTCTCAATCAATACCCTTCCATATAACTTCCCAGGAATACTCAACAAACTTATACCTCTGTAATCTAAGCACTCACTTTTATCCCCTTTGCCTTTGTACAATGGCACTATGCAAGCATTCCAACAATCCTCAGGCACCTCACCATGAGTCATACATACATTAAATAACCATACCAACCAGTCAACAATACAGTCACCCCCTTTTCTAATAAATTCCACTGCAATACCATCCAAACCCACTGCCTTGCCAGCTTTCATCTTCCGCAAAGCTTTTACTACCTCTTCTCTGTTTACCATATCATTCTCCCAGACCCTCTCACTTTTCACACCACCTCGACCAAAACACCCTATATCTGCCACTCTATCATCAAACACGTTCAACAAACCTTCAAAATACTCACTCCATCTCCTTCTCACATCACCACTACTTGTTATCACCTCCCCATTTGTCCTCTTCATTGATGTCCCCATTTGTTCCCTTGTCTTATGCACTTTATTTACCTCCTTCCAAAACATCTTTTTATTCTCCCTAAAATTTGATGATACTCTCTCACCCCAACTCTCATTTGCCCTCTTTTTTGCCTCTTGTACCTTTCTCTTGGCCTCCTGCCTCTTTCTTCTATACATCTCCCAGTCATTTGCATTATTTCCCAGCAAAAATTGTCCAAATGCCTCTCTCTTCTCTTTCACTACTAATCTTACTTCTTCATCCCAACACTCACTACCCTTTCTAATCTGCCCACCTCCAATGCTTCTCATGCCACAAGCATCTTTTGCACAAGCCATCACTGCTTCCCTAAATACATCACATTGCTCCCCCACTCCCCTTACTTGCCCCTCTTTCCAAAACTCTTGCATTCACCTCCCTAACAACCCCATCCATAAACAAATTAAACAACCATGGAGACATCACACACCCCTGCCGCACACACACACAAATATACATACCTACACAACTTTCCATGGTTTACCCCAGACGCTTCACATGCCTTGATTCAATCCACTGACAGCACGTCAACCCCGGTATACCACATCACTCCAATTCACTCTATTCCTTGCCCTCCTTTCACCCTCCTGCATGTTCAGGCCCCGATCACACAAAATCTTTTTCACTCCATCTTTCCACCTCCAATTTGGTCTCCCTCTTCTCCTCGTTCCCTCCACCTCTGACACATATATTCTCTTGGTCAATCTTTCCTCACTCAATCTCTCCATGTGCCCGAACCATTTCAAAACACCCTCTTCTGCTCTCTCAACCACGCTCTTTTTATTTCCACACATCTCTCTTACCCTTACGTTACTTACTCGATCAAACCACCTCACACCACACATTGTCCTCAAACATCTCATTTCCAGCACATCCATCCTCCTGCACACAACTCTATCCATAGCCCAAGCCTCGCAACCATACAACATTGTTGGAACCACTATTCCTTCAAACATACCCATTTTTGCTTTCCGAGACAATGTTCTCGACTTCCACACATTCTTCAAAGCTCCCAGAATTTTCGCCCCCTCCCCCACCCTATGATCCACTTCCGCTTCCATGGTTCCATCCGCTGACAGATCCACTCCTAGATATCTAAAACACTTCACTTCCTCCAGTTTTTCTCCATTCAAACTCACCTCCCAATTGACTTGACCCTCAACCCTACTGTACCTAATAACCTTGCTCTTACTCACATTTACTCTTAACTTTCTTCTTTCACACACTTTTTTTTTTTTTTTTTTTCCCAAAAGAAGGAACAGAGGGGGCCAGGTGAGGATATTCCAAAAAAGGCCCAGTCCTCTGTTCCTAACGCTACCTCGCTAACGCGGGAAATGGCGAATAGTTTGAATGAAAGATGAATATATATATATATATATATATATATATATATATTATCCCTGGGGATTGGGGATTAAGAATACTTCCCACGTATTCCCTGCGTGTCGTAGAAGGCGACTAAAAGGGGAGGGAGCGGGGGGCTGGAAATCCTCCCCTCTCGTTTTTTTTTTTTAATTTTCCAAAAGAAGGAACAGAAGGGGCCAGGTGAGGATATTCCAAAAAAGGCCCAGTCCTCTGTTCTTAACGCTACCTCACTAACACGGGAAATGGCAAATAGTTTAAAAGAAAAAAGAAAAGATATATATATATATATATATATATATATATATATATATATATATATATATATATATATATATATATATATATATATATAGTGCTACCTCACTAACGTGGGAGACAGCAACAAAGTATAATAAAAAAAATATATATATATATATATATATATTTTTTTATTATTATCATACTTTGTCGCTGTCTCCCGCGTTTGCGAGGTAGCGCAAGGAAACAGACGAAAGAAATGGCCCAACCCCCCCCCCCCATACACATGTATATACATACATCCACACACGCAAATATACATACCTACACAGCTTTCCATGGTTTACCCCAGACGCTTCACATGCCTTGATTCAATCCACTGACAGCACGTCAACCCCGGTATACCACATCGCTCCAATTCACTCTATTCCTTGCCCTCCTTTCACCCTCCTGCATATTCAGGCCCCGATCACACAAAATCTTTTTCACTCCATCTTTCCACCTCCAATTTGGTCTCCCTCTTCTCCTCGTTCCCTCCACCTCCGACACATATATTCTCTTGGTCAATCTTTCCTCACTCATTCTCTCCATGTGCCCAAACCACTTCAAAACACCCTCTTCTGCTCTCTCAACCACGCTCTTTTTATTTCCACACATCTCTCTTACCCTTACGTTACTCACTCGATCAAACCACCTCACACCACACATTGTCCTCAAACATCTCATTTCCGGCACATCCATCCTCCTGCGCACAACTCTATCCATAGCCCACGCCTCGCAACCATACAACATTGTTGGAACCACTATTCCTTCAAACATACCCATTTTTGCTTTCCGAGATAATGTTCTCGACTTCCACACATTCTTCAAGGCCCCCAGAATTTTCGCCCCCTCCCCCACCCTATGATCCACTTCCGCTTCCATGGTTCCATCCGCTGCCAGATCCTCTCCCAGATATCTAAAACACTTCACTTCCTCCAGTTTTTCTCCATTCAAACTCACCTCCCAATTGACTTGACCCTCAACCCTACTGTACCTAATAACCTTGCTCTTATTCACATTTACTCTTAACTTTCTTCTTCCACACACTTTACCAAACTCAGTCACCAGCTTCTGCAGTTTCTCACATGAATCAGCCACCAGCGCTGTATCATCAGCGAACAACAACTGACTCACTTCCCAGGCTCTCTCATCCCCAACAGACTTCATACTTGCCCCTCTTTCCAAAACTCTTGCATTTACCTCCCTAACAACCCCATCCATAAACAAATTAAACAACCATGGAGACATCACACACCCCTGCCGCAAACCTACATTCACTGAGAACCAATCACTTTCCTCTCTTCCTACACGTACACAAGCCTTACATCCTCGATAAAAACTTTTCACTGCTTCTAACAACTTTCCTCCCACACCATATATTCTTAATACCTTCCACAGAGCATCTCTATCAACTCTATCATATGCCTTCTCCAGATCCATAAATGCTACATACAAATCCATTTGCTTTTCTAAGTATTTCTCACATACATTCTTCAAAGCAAACACCTGATCCACACATCCTCTACCACTTCTGAAACCACACTGCTCTTCCCCAATCTGATGCTCTGTACATGCTCTGTACATATATATATATATATATATATATATATA